>NW_009203379.1:33713-45976 GCF_000690835.1 Fulmarus glacialis | reverse complement strand
TACCATTGGCAGCTTTCTTGGTGACGTGGCTCTGAGCACCGGGAATAACCCTGATGTACTGCTTCATTTTTCATCTAGCAGGTTGGAACTGGTGTATTTATGTTCCTTTTCCCCCCTCAGACAGGAGATCTAATCGCCCCAGCACTTTACAAGCTAAATAGGGTGACCAGCCTTCTTGGCCAAAGCCCAGCCAGCAGAGGTAGGGGGGCTTGGCCATTAAAATAGGCAACATCAGTCTTTGTTTTAGGATGCACTGGCTTTCTTCCACACTGGGAAAAGTAACACTATTTTTGCTGTACCTTCACTGTGTGGGCTCAGGACAGTGGTGGGGGCTGCAGCCTGCCCCCTGCCTCAGCCATCCCGGCCTGGGGGCACACGGCAGCCCCGCCTCGCCGTGGGTGAAGAAGGCAACTCCCCGTCTAGCATCTGTATGGCGTTGCGTGTTGGCCTTCTTCCTCAGGGAACCGGAGCATGTTGCTAGGAGGGCACTACCAGCTGTATCCAAATGCCCAACTGCTGGCACCTTGGGGAGCTGCGGTGCACTCCTATAGCTGCCATAGTGTGCTATATAGCTATGATAGTGTGCTATAGTAATGCTGGTACTTAGCAATCTGGGATCTGGCTCTGGTTTCATCCGCAAATCTGCATCTGGTGGGGAAAGAGCGTCCATCCTGATGTGGTCGTTACGTCTTTCTTGATTTTCTCTGAAAAATGCCTTCATCAGTAACCTGTTTCTTGTAAGCATCTAGAAAAGCAAACCTGTGGTTTTCTAAAATGATTCCTTAACTAAAAAAACCTGTAAAAAGTAAAAACATCTGTGGTACATTCACTGAACTACAACATTATGGAAAAATATGTCTTTAGATACCACTGTACTATTTTTTGTATATATAATACACACGAAATTTTATAATTACAGTTTTAGGTAGCTTTCCTAGTATTTAAAGCACATATGAAATAAGCATAATTCAGACTTGTTAATCAAAATCTAGTGGAGAATTACTGCTCTAAGTAAAGTGATTGAACGTTTGTTAAAACAAGGGCGTTGATGAGATTTTTTTTCAAGGAGTCTAAAAGAAATAGGCAACAGCTCTATAAAACTTAAGGGGGTTGTGGCTCTAGCAGTCCCTCAGGACCCCCAAGAATGGAAGACCCATTCTTGGCTTACTTATTGTACTGTTGGCACAATAAAAGCCAGCAAAATTTAAGTTCTCTGTCAGTTTGTCACTGAAAATAATAGCAGGGGAGGATGAACTGGAGTAATTGTGATAGAGGAGTGATCAGCTTATTTTGTATAGTAATGAGATACAGCTGAAAAGAATTTATGTTCCAAATTACCATGCAGGAAGGTATGGAATGCGAAGCAGCTCTGGTAAAATAAGTGACTTAAAAAGCCTGACAGCAAATAGTTATTAACTGTTGTGCTCAATAGCACAATAACAATGCTCTTTTAGAAACTTTCTTATCTTGGTGATATAGTTGGTAAGAGTTCTGAAAATAGCTGGTAGATCACAGCCAGGAAAATTCGGCTTTCAGAGCAGAGACACATGAAAGCAAGGGATCAATACGTACTTTGAGAAGCTTTACTTCAGTGTACTTTTTTTAAGCTAGGTAAACAGATGAGATCTGAGGCCATAGTCAGTGAATAGTCGGGGAGGCAGCTGAAGAGATTTAAACATGCTTTACTTTCAGCTTGAGTCTTCAGATGTGGCTCAAGCTTCAGCAAGCTCTGAGGGTTGCAGGTTGTTCCAGTAGTTTCCTGAGGCTTGTTCTTCCCTTTCATTGCTGCATAGAGCACTCTTGATTCTCTGTCTTGTCCAGGTAATTTAATATAAGGAAGACATGGGCTATAAACTGACAAGAACTGTAGAATGTTGAAAATGGTGGTTATAGTGTACCTGCAGTAAAGGAGTAAAGAAATTTGGTGTAACTAGTGCAAAATTGATGTCTTGAGGAAAATAGGCTATATTGAAGAAACAGTTGTTTTCCTATTATATTATATTCTGGTTTTTAAAGTAGCACTATTGAAAACCAAAATGGCAGCTACTAAACCAGTGACTGCACACGTGACTGGAGTTGCTAAGCAGTAATTACAAGGGGAAAAATCATTATCCGCTGGGATATTGTGCATGGATGACTAATTCAGGCTTCCTTTATTTCGAATGTCCGGTCAAGTTTCGCTTCTGTTCTTCACTGCTTTCCTACCTCCCCCACATTTACATTCTCCTCCCATCTTGTTGCCTTAGCATGCAGTCCTGCTTAGCGCCTGGTAGGAATGACTTTTAACAGAAAATGGAAGTAGCTACAAAGCAGAAACTTTCTCACGGGAAAATGTTGCCACATACTGCATTTGACCGAAAATATTTTTGCCCAATCTGAAAAACTGATGTAGAATATTTTGCTTTATTGAATTGACATGGAGTGTTTGGATGTGTTGAAGTATATGAATTGGGTTAAAACCCCTCAGACATTAATATGTAGTTCTGTAAATCTTTACCACGTAGGAAGTGCACCCTTCCTCTCACTGTGTTTCCTGTAAGCTGAAATCCTAGAAGGATTACATTTCCTGAAATGCAATGTGGTCCCAAGAAGGCGATGGTAAATTAGGGAAGTTGTGTTACTCCTGTCTCAGGAAAGATTTACTCCAGCCAGGGAGAATGGAGGTGTTCGCCCTCTTGACTCTACTCCTGAGAACATCATCAGGTTTTTTGAATGTTACAGGCTTTGTCACCCTTACCCCACAGGAATCCAAAACGTTATTGCCAAAGTTGAGAAAGCATGTAGGAGAAGTCAGAAGAGACACGTACAATGTTCCAGGCTAAAGCAGGAAGAATAACTTGCAGAAAAACAAGATGGGGAGCACTCTGAGAGAGTTCTGCAGAAAAGAGGCAAGGTAAACATGGGTCAATAATGTCCCTTTGTTAAGAAAAGAAGTAACCGTTGTACTAGGATATGATGTGACAGGAACATTTCCTGTAAGAAGCACAGAAACGATCCTTTTGGTCTCCTTAGCAGTGGGAAGACTAACAACTACGGTATCTAGTCATAAACATACCTTAAGAAAAATCAGATGAAATTTTTCTGGAAGAGAGCAGCAGAACTGTGGAAAGTGCAGGAAACGTGAGCAGCGTTTCCTCACAGAAGGAACCAAGTTATTCGGTCAAGAGAACATGTAGTGTAAGAACAACTGTAATGGGTCACAGCGTGGTCCAGTGAACTCTCTTTAATGGTGGCCTGCAGCAGAAGCCTAGGAAGGAGTGTAGAAGCTGGGCAAGAGTAACTTGGTACTTTTTCAGAGTACTGTGAAAGTTGGCAGTGAGTCTGGAGCCATGGCACATCATCTTCGTGAGCCAGTGGTAGTGGCTGACTAAAGAGCTGTAGCAGTCTTCAGACATATGGTGCTGCTGTGGATAGGAAAGAAATACTTTGCTATTCATATTGGCTCAGTGGATGTGAAGTTGCAGGTGTAAATTTTAACACAGGAGGTACAGGTAAGTGTTCAGAACAACTATGCAAGCTAGAGATAGTGAAGTACTAGCAGGAATTGCCAGGCAGAGTATATAGCCGTTATCGTCAGTTTTTAAAATATTAGCCAAACCAAGTCTTCTTAGTGCAGGTACATCCTGGAGTAGGGGCTAGAGTAGATTATCTGTCATTTTCTCCTCCCTCTTTTGACCAGTCGTCAACAATTCTATGTTGCTGTTCTGCAGCTCTAATTTTAGCAAAGACTCTTGTGCAGTACCAGGTCCCATTCTGTTCATGTGTCTGTTAATGTGCTTTGCATGTACAGACATTGTTCGATGATAGTACTTGTTCTATCTCTTTTTCCTTTGCTTAAGAAAATGAAAATGAAAAGAAAAAGGACATCAGCGCTCAATACACTAGTATCTTTTTGTCAGATGCCTGAAAACTGTTAATGAAATGTACTCTTTTCAAGTATCGGAGTGTTCTTGTAAATTAAAATGATTTAAAATGCATATTTACCGTTACTTTATTCTTTTCAGTCAACTGTGGAGATACGTCTAGACCGTAGGGTGTAGAACTAAGTCAAGGCTTTGATCGCTGCATGTCTCAGGAGAATTCAAGTGCTTGTTAACTTCAGCTCGTCTCCTCTGTGTAGTTGTAATATTTCCTGTCGTCTTGGATATTTATTTGTAGCCTGTGTATCTATGGGGGTTAGGTGCTTAGGCATCTGCGTCTTTGTGCCTCTGTAAATCTGATTGTCTTCATTCTTTTTGATCAGACGCAGAGGATGATGGTGGTATGTGCACCAAACGATAGCGCGCCTTCCACCAGTGTTCATGGGAATGCTGGCTGCTGAAGTTAGCGATAGAGGTAGCTAAGAAAAGGACTCCTTCGCTCAGCTGTTACGAGCTTGTTTCTTTATGTTGAAGCCCTAGAATTGATTCTACCAAATCATCATAATTTCTCTGTAAATTCAGTCACAAAAGAATGTCAGAGGAACAGCCATGTGCTGTATTTGGTATTCTGAAGTTGACGTTCTGCATTTTATCTGATTTGGATTCTTACACGGAAAGGGGAAAAAAAACCCGACATAGTAAGATGTATAGAAAAAAAGAAGACATGATGTTTCAAATGCTACTGTAGTCTGTAATCAATTGGAATGCATTTAAATGCAGCAGCTAAAGAGAGGTGTTGTGAAAAGATGCTTTGCCCCTCTGCCTTGACAGTCTTGATCATAAGTGCTCTGTGCTGATGCTTGATAGTTCTGGGAGCAGGATCCTATCTAATGTGTCCTCTAACTGCTGGTGTAATGGGAAGCATGTGCTCCCTTAGCATCTGCTGCCAGATGTTGGCAAGCACTCAGGGACTGAGCCATAACCTTGTCCCTCACTGTTTGGGCATGCTGCCACTAGTATATGCTGCCAACTTGTACAGTTTTCAGGCCGACTGAGAACAG
The DNA here is from genome assembly GCF_000690835.1 of Fulmarus glacialis. Taxonomy (NCBI): domain Eukaryota; kingdom Metazoa; phylum Chordata; class Aves; order Procellariiformes; family Procellariidae; genus Fulmarus; species Fulmarus glacialis. Next base: position 41,055 of record NW_009203379.1, on the reverse strand, counting down.
TACTTTGTTTTTGAATATTTTTAGTTCACTACTGCCCGTGGATGCCTAACAGTCCAATGTCATGACACCAGGAGGAATGTTCTTAAGTTGATGCTACTGCTTGTGTGTTAGGACTTCTTTTCCCCTCCACCTCCTTAAACTGCTGTTTAAATAAGCTGCCTGTGCTCGTTTGACAGATTCCCTGAAGAAGCAGCAGCTCTTTTTGAGATACCAGTCTACTCAGACCTTTCTGCAAGGATTTGAGGGCTAATGAAACTTTGAGGAAGCTCCAGTCTGCATTCCTCCTCTCTACCCTAAATGACACACTGCATCTTCAAGCTGGTATTCTTCCTACCAACTTAGGAGGAAGGATAAAAGTTGGGCTTCTTCCATTGTTCTCCTCCCCACAGGCTGACGTTGGAGATGGAAACTTCCTGCTGCCATCCTCCCTTTCCTCCTTTATCTCTCTACTTTTTTCATAATGATTGAATATACTTATTCCTTCTCTCTCACCTCCCAGAAGGTCCCTTGAAATGCTCCTTGAGTCTTGTGAATGGAAAAAGTAGGGAATTCCATTCTGTCTTTGTTCCCTGTGACTGGAACTAAGGAGAATTAAGTATCACGGGAGAGATGATGACAATCTTTGCGTGCTATCAGTTATAAGCCTGATCTTTACTGAGGATTTTTGTAAAGCTTAAGTTGTCTTTTGCCATTGGGTATGATTTGGAAATGTATATAGCAGCAATGGCTGTAACTCAGTAATGCAAAAGTTAGAAAAGCATAAGCGGGAAAAAATCTCTCTCCTTCTGAGAGAAGTTTCTTCTTCAACACACCAGGATTTAGGTTTCCTTCTAGATAATAAGGTTTGTAACACATATAATAAGTTTTCAATTGTACTTCAGCCACCTCTATTGATTTATTGGCAGGGAGTAAGGAAAAGCTGCTGTCTGAATTTTAGCATTCATTTCATGCAGCTAAATACTTAGACTTGGGCTATATGACTACTTTCACAATATATTTATACTTTGATAAGATACTATGAAATGCAGATGAACATTTCTTTAAAGAAAAGTGTTTCAAATCAAAATTTCTTACCTGATAATCTGGAGTTGATGTCTTAATTTTACCACTCTAAGTCTGAAATTCAGCTTCTCTGTAGTACAGTGAAATCATGGTCATTCTAGGATTATTCCAAAGCATCCGGTTGGCTTTTAGGGAAAATCAAACATTGCTTTTATTTTCTGCTCATCAGATAAAATCCCTTGCTCCTGTCTATCATCACTAGCAAGGCTAATCAGAGTTTTATACTTTTGGGGGTGGGGGAAAGACTTGCAGATAAAAAATGAGAGAGTTAACTCAAAACATTTGGTTTTGTCTGTGCACAGGTATTTTCCTTTTAAACACACACCACTTCAGAACAGAACTGTAATTTCTTTTGTTTTTAGAAGAAACATGAATAAAGAAAGTGTATTTCTTTACTGTAGAATTTTGAGTTTGGTTGCTGTCTGCCGACAGTACTTATTCTCCTTCATTTAAGAGCTCTTAGGGCTACTTAGTGATAGAAGTGAATTCCAGATAATTTTTAAAAAGATTAACATAATACTTGCAGGTAACTGGTGGGAAATTAAGAATTCTTTCACCTTGATGAGGAGTACAGGCTTTTGAGGTAAGTATTGAGAGTTAATGCCTCAAGGCTGGTTGGATTTTCACGTGGATGAAGTCAAACCAGTTTCCACCTTAGTTTGGCCTTGAGGTTAGAACTATTTTTCCTCTCAGTGCAGGCATTGCTGTCATTATCCATGTTTTACACCCTCATAACTTGATTACTCGTTGTGCTGTATCTTAAATCAATCTAGAAACTGCCTGGTGCAGAATGCTTAGTAGTGTACTGAGTAATGAAGCTGGAGCACCGCAGAATTTAATGTTCTTGGCTCTACTTTAAGTGAATTCCATGGTAATTCTAGAGGGTAGCAGGTGAGTACTACTAGCGACAAATGCTTTTCTTGTCGAGCGCCATGGATAGTAACAAGGCGGGCTTCCCGACACAGCCCTGACAGTCTGACTTACAGTGGTCTTACGGGATGGGGAAAATATCACTTTACTTGTGCACAAAACCCTTGTCTTTTCTGTGCCGGTAAGACTTTTCAACAGAGGCAGTAAATGAGCTGAGCACGTGTATCTCATAGAAACTAGCCTAAAGTCCTTTAATATCCACAGGGAATGGAACAGGCTTCACTGTTTATGGTCTTGGTGGAAATTCCACATTGGCAAATGGCAGGAGATGCAGTTTCTCCACTTTTAAGATGAAAGATGGGTTTGTGTCTGGCTTCAATTTGAAGTTAAAGCTCCAGGGAGACTATATATTTGAAACCTTATTCTTTGCCCTGCTAATCCATCCCCTCCAGTGATACGTAAAACCTCTACTGCTACTTTATTTTTTCTCCCTTTCTAGAGAAGATGTGTCTGTGCAACATTCATTCCTTCTCAACATGTATCCTGGGAATATTGGTTTCCAAATGGAAAGCAAGAGAGTTTGCACGCAGAGAGATTTGTATCCTGTCCTTAGTAGTCTGCTGGGTAGATCTGGTTGGGAAAGTTTTTGTTAAAAAATTTATCATCACATGTGCCTAGGATGTGGGAGACAGAAATTCATGCATGTGATTTGGAGCAATCACTTGAATTCGGGTCTGATACTGGGTAATGGCTAGTTTGGAATAAGCATGCTTATTTTTTTTCCTTCATGAGTGTTCCTGAAAGGTGGCGATCTGATTTCATGCTTCAGCATGTCAGCATCCTTCAAGGAACAGATTTGTTGTATTTCCATCAGCCATGGCTTTGCTTTTTTAGGGATATTTATTAGGATGGAAAGCATGCAGAGAAGGGGAGCAGGTGTCTTAGCTTAATGGAAAAGAGCTGTGAGATCTCTGGGAACTGCAGGTGATTTGAGTCTAGATTTCACTTTTTTCCCCGTCACCTTTTATGTGAGCGGACTGTCCGACATTACGCTGCAAGTGCCTGTGCCTCCAGGGCAGCAGAGAAATGGTTTATTACCACCTACTGAATGATAGTTCTGGTTTTGTAACAACTCATTTTAGTATATTGGACTCCCATCAAAGTCTTTATGCAAGGTTAAGGTACCTAATTAACGAGGTCTAAGGAGACTACAGTTAGAAGTTGTGTACCAGAAGGCAAAGGAGAAACAGAGAAATTAGTTATGAAGTGCAGGACTTAGTTATTATATGCAGGACTTAGAATATATGGCCAAGTTTATTCCCTGACTTGGTAATTAATGTACTTGCATATGTCATGCTGTAGCTTGCTACAGAACAGAAGTATGGAGTAAGCGGAGTATGCAGAGCAAAGTTTAATTTAGGTAGATACATTGCATGGGTAAGGTACTTTGTGTTCGCTGCACAGGTTACTTCTCAATTGCTGTTGTAAGAATTTGTAGAAGCAGCTTTGAGTGTCTCAGAAGGATTTGTTTGTAAAGAAGAGTCTGAGTAAATGGCCATGTGGCATAATGGCTCCGGAGAGATTTAGCAGGGCATGTCCCCAGGTTTCCCTAGTTTATATCCTTTCTAGGACTGTCTGTCTTTTCATGTAATTCCGTGATCCAGTCTGCCTCGTTTGCTGTGTCGCTACAGGAGCAGCTTCTGCCTAAAGGGAGCTCACCTTGTTTGAGGCACTAAGGGTGGTGGCAGGCACTGCTGTGTCTGAAGGTGCTGCTGCTGTAAGCTTAGAAACAAACACAGCCGTACTTATATTTTGTTGTATGCTAAAACTACAGATTCTAAATGTTTTTTTAGAAGAGGGGAAAAACCCAGTATCTGATACAAAACCTCTTAGTTGTTTGAAAACAAAATCTAATGCAGGAAAACTGTCTTTGCCCTACCATGCGGTAACAAGAAATACTTTGACTTTAGACTGTCTACTGGTTCAAAGCCAGTACTAGCTTCCAGAAGGGTCATTGCTCAGCCTTTTAGTCTTGCTGGAGAACTCTCCAGCATGCCAGGAAGTGAGAAGTATTATTTACATAGCAGCAGCACCAGAGGCTTCCAGGCAGAGATGAAGGAAAACATGGAGCTTTGTATTCTTTAGACAGGTTTTCCTCTTATCTAGTGACCTATGTAGGAGCAACAACCCTGTACGAATAGTCACTACTGTGCTTCCACCTTTGCTTCTTCAGAAGTGAATCCTGATTAAAGGAGATGCTGCTTGTATGCATGAGGATTCCCGAGATAAAACTAGGCAGAGAGGGTTTAGGACACAGCAAAATCCCACTGTACACTGTGGCTAAGTGGGGAATGGGCTGTACTGCATCTTGTGGTACCAGATTTCTGTAAAGCAAACACAATTCAGAAAAGTGTGGGGTTGTTTTTTTTTTTTTAAGCTTCTAGAGGATATTGAAAAGACTAGATAGTAAATTTAAAACCTAATCTTTTTAGTGTTAGCTTGCTAGTTTTAATGGTACCCTCTGGCTGGCTCTGGTCATGCTATTAGCCTATAATTCTGTAAGCTGAGAGTCCTATGCGCTTGTTCTATTTCTACAGCTGCCTTTGTTTTTTTTTCTTCTTGTGTCCAGAAGATAAGAATTCATTAACTCCCTCTCATCTCAACATCTACCTTTCAGGCTTTGTTCTTAATAGTCTTTAATAGTTCTGGGAGCAGTTGTTCCTTTTCATTTATTTGTTTTCCCTTTTTCCACTGCAATAAGTATGCCAGGTCATGCCCAATTAATATTGATCAACTTCCCAAATTATGACTCATACTATTATTGGCAAAATCTCTCTTTTTAGTAAGGAAATGAGATCCATCAGTGGTCTAAGTACAATTCAGAAAATTAACCTTGCAAATCCAGCAGTAACCTTTGTGCATCATTGAACTTTCAGCAGTGGGATATAATCCAGCAATGTAATGCTGGCAGTTCATCTGCTAGCACCACTAGTCATTAGCTACAGAGCAGGAGCAAATAGGTTGGTGTTTGGGTTTTGTACTAGTGAAATGATGCTCGTGCATCCTGAAGAAAACTTTTTTGCTGTTGCTGTGCTGTAGCAGATCTCAGCCCAAGCTAGGTTGTTTTCCTATTTTCATGTTTCTTGCTTTCTACGAAGAATTTTTTTTTCTCTTCCGCCCTCCCCTTATTTTCCCCCCCACCCTTGCAGAAAGTAGTCTTTGTCATTTGCCACTTCTGCTGGTCATCCAGGTCTGCATTGCCATCATCCACTGGCAGGTCTTAGTTTTACCTCACAGCAGTGATCTACTGAAAGAAATTGCTTCTGGAAGACCCCTGCAAAAATAACTCCTATCTCCCTTCCGTATTCTCTGCTGGTGTTCTCGTGACTTGCTTTCAGTCTGTCCAAGTCTAAACCATCTGGCTGCCTGCCTGACAATACTTAGAGGCTATTCAATTTACATTAATAATCAGCCTTGCGGTACTCAGTAGGGTTGGCTCTGCAAAGTCTGAAAACGTCTGGCTCTATGCAAAGCTAGGATGGAAGTTTTTCATGCTGTCCACCTTTTGGTGGAGTAGGTCCCTGTAGGGGTTTCACACTCTTCACAAGAAACAAAAAAAACCCAGCAGTGTGGTGGCCTCATGGCACAGCTTTGGACCTTCAAGGTAACCGCCGAGAATCCGGGGGGGCTGTTTGGGGAAGAAAACGTATCCATACAACTTGATCCTTCTTTCATCTGTTCTGCTTTAGCTGTAGTAGGTTTTTCCCCCACCCCTTCCCTCTGAGAACAAGGCCTCAGTTTGTTCTCTCTATTAATTGAGTTGATACTCCAGATGACTCAAAAAAGGGCAGTTTACTTCCAAATGTTCATACAAAATGCTGGACTAATGCCCCTCAAACTCGTCTGGCTGTTGCACCTCTGAGAGTCCTCCCCATGTGTTGGTAACATCTGCTTCTCAGTACATGTTCTTTTGGATCAGCTTTCTGACCTCTCAGTCAGCCGATTCCCCTGTGAAGGCCTGAGAGAACAGAGTAATTCTTCGCTAGTTAGAAAGGAAAAGGGAGTGTGAAGCAAAGGAGCAAAACACAGAGGCTTTTGGCTCCTGACTTCTTCTTAGGTCCTATAACACTGATGGCAGGAGAGCCCATTAGGGCAATTTTGTCAGAAATGTGAAAATCAGAGTTTTATTGAAGAGATTCCTGTCTGGGTAGATTTTTTTGACAGCAGATGTTATAACTAATTTAAGTTCACCTTCCTAAATTATAATGCTGTAAGGACTCATTATTTTTTCATGCTAATGCACTTCAATGCATTTAAATAGGCTTTCTTGCCCTTCAGGATTAGTGGTGCTATGCAGGGGCGGGGGGAAACCCACTTTAATAAAATTAATATTTAAGTAAAAGGTTAAAAGACCTTACCAAAGGGAGGTGGAATGGAAAAATATGGGCAGAATTTTTGCGTTCTAAAAAGTTCATAGTAACGGGTATATTTTGCTACCTTTAATTATTGACTGGCTAAACAGTTCAGTCAAGTCAAGTCTCAGTAAGCTGTGGATTTTTGGAATCTGACGCACCAACATTTTAGGAAGGTGTGCAATTTGGGGCTTGATCATGATGCTCTTTCTTTATGGAAGCCATGCAATTATTGTTGACTTCTGAATTACCCTTTGCTGTTTAATTGAAAGTTGGACATGACCTGCAGGATCCCATTATGTACAGTTTTAAAGAATTAATCTTGTGAAAGTATACAATTCTACTCTTCCCTTTTGTGTCAGTGTTTTTCAGGTTGGTATTCCGGCCATCTGCTGCTTTATCCTGTTCCTAGGTAGTTTTATCTGCATAAACTACTACTTTGTAGTAGTCAGTAACTGTCTTGTATTTGAGAAGGTACCTTGGACCTTCTTCTTAACAACTCATTATGGGTGTTCAGTTATTATGCTGAACTTCACGTGGTTAAAATTGAGGCTGAGCCTCCTCCTCTTCCCATTTGTTATTCCATGAATAACATTGGGTGATTATTTAGCATGTTCCAGCTATTTCTAAATCTTGCTGACTTCCCTGAAACACAAGTCCATTTATCCATTCAGACAAAAAATCCTCTCTCATCCTCGTGTCTTGTTTTGACTCTTGTCACTGTTTCTACTATAAACCGTTCCAAACTTGCTCTCTTCAGTTCATCTGGAAAGATGATGCCAAAATACTATTTGAACAGAAAACTTGAGATTCTGTCACTGTGGCTTCCTTTCAAATTGCAGTCTAACCTTTCTTGTCTTTGTTTGAAAGTCTTTCATGATTTAGTCCTAAACTAGCTAAGATAAATATGGCATAAACATTCTTCCTGCCCACCAGTTACTTCTTTCCTTCAGCATGCCTCTCCTGTGAGGAAAAGCTGATAGAGATGGGGTTGTTCA
>NW_009203379.1:0-33652 GCF_000690835.1 Fulmarus glacialis | reverse complement strand
AGCTAACATTGCAGCAGGGCCTGTTGCGACAGGACTAGGGGGAATGGTTTTAAACTAAAAAAGGGCAGATTCAGACTAGCTATAAGGAAGAAATTTTTTACAACGAGGGTGGTGAAACCCTGGCGCAGGTTGCCCAGAGAGGTGGTAGATGCCCCATCCCTGGAACATTCAAGGTCAGGTTGGATGGGGCTCTGAGCAACCTGATCTAGTTGAAGATGTCCCTGCCCACGGCAGGGGGGTTGGACTAGATGACCTTTAAAGGTCCCTCCCAACACAAACTATTCTATGATTCTAACATTTCTGTGGTTTTTTTCCTCCCCTCTGTTGCCCTTCCAGTGTGTTTCCAGTTCAGGGCTTTTTAAAAATCTTTTTGGTCTTTCTGTGTGGACTCTGTTAATTAGTTCATAATTATGGGAAGAATCATATTTAAAGGATATGGTGGACATATGGGTGTATGTTTTTGTATGTTAAACTATTGTGGATATTTTGGCACCTAGGTAAGGATATAGTAGTGGTGGCTCTCATGTCCATACTCAAGGCTGTATAGATAATCTAGGCATTTTACATGTTCTTTTCTTTTTTTGCCTTGCCATCTTTTCTTCTTGTCGTGGTTTAACCTGGCAGGCAGCCAAACCCCATGCAGCCGCTCACTCACTTCCCCCCCGCCCCAGTGGGATGGGGAGAGAATCAGACGGATAAGAGTGAGAAAAACTCGTGGGTTGAGATAAAGACAGTTTAATAGAACAGAAGAGGGAAAATAATAATAATAATAATGATAATGATAAAATATACAAAATGAGTGATGCGCAATGGAATTGCTCACCACCCATGCTGACCGATAACCAAGTAGCGATCGCTACTTCCTGGATCACGCCTACCATTCATATGCTGAGCATGATGTCACGTGGTATGGAATACCCCGTTGGCCAGCTGGGCTGGCTGTCCTGGCTGTGCTCCCTCCCAGCCTCTGCATTTGGTAGAGCATGGAGCTGTCCTTGACAGGGCACTTAGCAACAACTGAAAACATCAGTGTGTTATCAACATTCTTCTCATACTAAATCCAAAACACAGCACTAGGAAGAAATGTAACTCTATCCCAGCCGAAACCAGGACACTTCTTCTCTAACATTTTGTATTGTGCAGTCTTCTCCTGTGTGTTGTTTTATTTTCATGCCTTTCATTGTTCAAAGCTTTGCTTGGAATGTTAATACAAATTGTGGTGGTGTCTTAAAGGTATCGATTGAGTGCTGACCTAAAATGCATTGTTTAAATAGGCTTGTCTGCGGTGTTCAGTGATGTCTGAATATGTATGATCTCTGTTCCGAAATGCCTGAAATTAATTTCTGAATGTGTGAAATACAATGTTGTATCTGTGATTTTCTCCCTGTTTACTTTGAATGCTCTCGTAGAGACTTCTCTCCTTTGTGAAAGTTGCTTTTTTAAATCTCAGGTTAGTATGCTGAAAATTCCTGCTTTGGTTGATTTGCTTAATAAATAGTTGAGTATTTAAAATATCCTTTTATCTCACTTATTTTTGTTGACCTGGTTACTGGTTGGGAAAATCAATTTATAGCAGTGCAGCTAAATACTTATGAATGATCGTGATAATGATAGACATCATCTAGAAAGAAAATTCAGTGTTTGCAAAATATCTGAATGTAGAAGTCTTCAGTGAGCAAAAGGATTTGTACTTAGCTTGACTGGGTTGCAAATATAGTCACCAGTCTGCAACATGTAATTTGAGGAGATACAATGAAATTAATTTGAATATGACAGTATGTAAAACTTGCTTGCATGGTTTCATATATATAGTACAGTTTCTTGTTTTATTGGAACTTCTAGCATAAAAAAAGGACAGTTGGACTAGATCCATACCTTTTACTGTTGGACAGAATTGCCTTTTTTGATTTTTTTCATAGTAGTTAACTTTTACAGATAAATGAGAATATTGGTATTCAAAAGAGGCACACACAGATGCATTAAAGTTTTTTGGTAATTATGGCAAAGCAGATGGTTGCTCGCTACATTTATAATATTGCTTAAATTTTATTTTGATTCATTAATGGAAACCATAAAATCACATAATGAAGCAATAGGGACAAGCCAAAAATGGAAAACAGACTATTAGCAGTACTTCTATTACCAAACTCATAAAAATTAACAAGTAAACATAGAAAACATAACTGTCATGTTATTTATACAGCTTTCCTCTAGCATAAATATTTTTGAATATACCAGGTAAGATTGCCTGTAGTGCTGAATGAATTAAAGAATTTGCTAATAAACTGAATTTGGATGACTCTTCTTTAGGGAAAAAAAAATTCAAAGGAAAAAAATCAAGTGTTTGATTTTCTGTTTTCCTAAATGTATGAACTCTTTCTAATACAAGGCATTTCTATTGAGTTTCTTTTTAATTGGACTGCTTCCTGTAGTAACAATAACAAAGATTGTATTCAAAATATATTTAATTATTGATTTATGAAAAATAGTGTGCGTGCTGTACTCTTCTCCCCACCTAAGCCATCTGTGTCCAAATCCTTCTGTGCCTACTTTTTTGTAAAGTTCAGGCCTTTAAATCATAAACCAGCCTGTTTTTCTCTGCAGCTGGAATTTTAGCTAAATTCCTTTAAGACAATATTCATGCCTTCTAAACTTAGATATTTTCTGAGGCAACCAGATTAGGAGCCAGGTTGTTGAAGGTGCTTCCCCTAGCCAGAGGAAAAGAGGTGCCCTTACAGGCAGTCCCGCTTGTGCCTTCAGCGGGGACTTGAGGGGGTTGTGGTTATCAGCCAACTCTTCATAAAGGCCTTAGGCGAAGTTTTATAGCTTTTGGAGTTTTGCAAATGGCGGGGTATAAAAATGCTGTAAAACTTCGTTTGGATTTGATAAAACATCACTCTTCACCATATGAAGTGGCCTGTGGCCTTCCTCTCATCCTTTGGACCCCTATTCACTACAGTTCTTTCATGGTACCTTTCACCCATGACCTCTTCAGGATCATCCCAACTTTATAGCAGTGACTACCACAAGCTGTGTAGTCTGTTTTGCAGCCCCAGAAGAACTTTTTCAAATAGTTTCTTTGGTTTCCACTTAAGTCAGAGGTGGGGATGGGGAAAACAGATGGTGTCTCTCTGCTGTGCCAGCTCAGGAGGAGTTCTTCCTTAGCAGTCAATAGCAAATGTATTTATATTTTCTAATCTGATCTTCTGAATAAGACTATACGTTGGTTTTGTATAGTAATAGTAACTTTTTATGGTTGTAAATCCACTGCATTTTATAAAAAATGTGAATTTTTTGTGGGCAGTATTGCTCCCCTCTTACCACATTCTCATAACTTTTTGTGTCTCCTTTAATGCTTGTAGGTGGTTAGGCAACTCTATTGAGGACAAAGGTATGACACAATAATTTTTTTTTTATTGTTCTGTTATCTTGTCTTTCCAAGTTGAGCATAGCGCTCTTTCTTCCTCTCCTTTTTCGCTTTGAATTCCAAAAGTTGACAGTAGGTTATTGCATGTCTTGACTTAAAGGACATTTTTACTGTGAACCTGACGTAATGGGCTGTTGTGCATAAGACTTATTTCTGTATCCCCTCTATTTCTGAAAGCAAGTTAGTACACTATTACTGAAACTAGACAGTTATATTGTGTTTAATTTCTAGTATTGCGTCTCTATTTATAGTAATTGCAGGAACAAGAGAACAGCGTACTTAAAGTTAAGCATTTTGGAATTGGAGGCACTGCACAATACTACCAGCTCAAACGCCAGCTGTATTCCACAAGCACACTGTTACCTCTTGTCGGGGTTGTTTACTGCTTTCTGGGTCCTGCGAATAAACCCTTGAATCAGCAGAAGCTCTGTAGTGACCACATGTGCATGTTTGACCAGGATAGCCCCAGAACACCTGTTGTTGTAGGATTTTGAAAAAAAATAGAGTACTTCATTGTCGCATATTTACCGTAAAATGTGGGATTTTCCTATAAGACCCTTTTCAACCACAGGCTTGGAAAGTAGCACGTACCTAGCACCGTGCTAGGACACTGCGGTCCTGCGGGATGCTGTTCTCTAGGTGCTGAGACAGGGGACTTGCCTCCTCTACCCCATCCTTCTAAGGTGCGTGTCTGTCCCAGATGAGTGGAATGCACCTGACTCAAAACAGAGAAGCAGCAATATGTTTTATTGAGGTAAAAAAATAATTTGACAGAGTTCAGTAAATCCGATGGAATTTAACAAAGTTTAGCAGGGGTTTGCCAAGGTTCAATAAGTTTGATGGCAAGGTTCACCTTATTAATTACTGCATAGAAGAAACATGGAAAGGAAAATTGAGTTACTCGAGTTAGAATGATTCACACAGAGACTGGAGACGCAAAGGGTAAGGAACACCCTCCCGTTGAGTCATGAGGTTCAGAGTGGACCCCCTTGCTTTCTAAACTCCTAATGGAGCCTAGGTACAGCTAAGACCAATCTTAGTCTCAGGCTTGGTTATCTTGCATTTTTGGGCTTCGAAACCACCTTTCGAAATATTTTTCCGAGGCACCTTCACTCCCTTGTACATAAGTCAGGAGCTTTCTGGCTCTCAGGTTCACCACAGGGTATGAGGCCTGTTGCTCCTTAGTCAGCCTGAACCAAAGTACGGCTAGGGGTCTAGTGCACCCGTCAGTGTCACAGGTGCTGAGGTGAAAGGATGTCTAGAAGCAGCTCTGGAAGGGGTAGTCCTTGGCAAGTGGAGGGGAGGAGAGAGAATGGTTCTTGTCTCTATTTCTACTAAGTCTTTAGCAAAACTTTCATGGAATTCTACATTTGCTGGCTGCTGTCTTCTGAGTAAGGACTTCAGGATACAGATTCAGTGTTCGCTTGTTGTCACTGCATATCGGCAAAAAGTGGGATTTATTGAGGCATTTTGTCTGTAATTGTTATGATATAAACAAAGGAATAAATGTATTAAATATTTTATTTTTGCAAGTTAGGGAATGATGCCATAATACACGAACAGCTGTAGGCTCTAATGAGGGAAGATGGATGCTGTATATAAAAGCAATCTATATATGTTGTTTATACAATGACAGCATTAAAATGCAAAGAAGCTGCCAGTCAAAATGCTGACAACATGCAAAACTGTAGAATAGTGGAGCAAGTGCTTCTGATGTTTAGTGATGAAATAAATGTTTGTCAGCTCTTTCAGTTTAATGCAACTCTACAAAGAGGAGAAAAAGCGATGTATTATGAACATCCATCAATCATCTGTTTTGTAGCAGTCACATATGTCTCTTCTTTGATAGAATCCCAGTCAGAAAACACTCCTGCCCAGCTCTGCATTATGTCATTATATTGTAATTAAATCAGTTCTTTGAGGCCAAGAGTTCATAGAAGGAAAAAAAAAAAAACATCGAAGGTATCTATTCTGGATGTAGTTCCAGCCCCCCCTTACTTGAAAGGGCTGAGGATCAAGGCAGTTTCTGTTTCTATCTCCACTATTTAAGTCTTCAGTAAATCTCTTATTTTTGTTGTTCCTTAGCTTTCTGTTGCTAAAGGGGAGTGTTCCTGCTGTATCAAATATTGTAACTCATCTGTAATGTTTCCTGTTCTTTCTCTCATTCTTTGTTTCCTAGCTCTTTTCTGTCTAGCTATCTTTAATATTTTGGTGTTTGCCATAGTAGCAGACAAAATAATTTCAATAGCCTCATCCACCCATGTTCTACAGCCATGTTCATACCCTGCAGCACCCAAACCATTCCTTCCATATCGGTTTGCGGTACAATTACTGTAATTCACCTGTGTGTGTTAGAAATTCACTGCAGGATGCATGCAATACAGTATAGCACTTTGTATAGCATTTTTCACGTAAAAAATATAACTAGGTGCTTTGCAGGATGAATAATAGAATTACAGAGCTAAGTAATATATTTACAGGGATAAATAATACAGAAAAGCAGAGAGAGAAATTAAGAGGCAAAGCAGGAAATGAGTTTTACCTTTAACAGGAGTTAGAATTGATAAAGCAAAGAAGCTTCAGAACATTGGAAAACCACTGAAGCAAAGCAGCTTCAGGCCAACTTGCCAGTTTGGTCTGACTTGATCATTCGGATTTGTGATAATTACAACTGAAATTTTGCCCGAGTTTTTTATTCGCATCATTCAGAAATCTGACCAGACTGTTTACAGCATTAGGTGAACTAAAATGTAGACAGAAAGCTAACCTTGCTAAGACTGTTTCTCCATCTTTGTTTGCTCTAGTGTCTGTCCAAAAGATACAGGATTTTAATGAAACATCTGTATTTTGGCATAATTGTGAAGCATGAAACTGGATTTTTCTTCCTTTTGTTTCTTCCCCTCCCCCCCCCCCCCCCAAGGGAAGATGATTAATAAGGAGAGTGGATGAAGAAAAAAAATAAAGAAATTGAAATCTAAAAACTATGGTGTTAAGTGAAATGGAACTCTTCAATCATATGGGTTGAGAAAGTTTATGTTACAGAGGACCTTCAGAGTGAAGTCGAGAAGACTACATTAATGTGGAGGTAAAAAGTGGTCAAAAGGAAGGCTGGTTACCTCTGATGGTCCAAGAACATGGTGTTAGTTGCAGACTTGGAAAACACTACCCATATTCATGAACTTTTTCCTAGGAATTAGTTTTACAGGATTGTGTCTTTAGCCTAGGTTGTTCCTTGGCTAATTCTGTGTTCCACTTCAGTTTTCATTCAGCCTTGGGTGCAGAAGAGTTTACATGCAGTAAATCAGTACCGTTGTAGATACGTTGCTCTTTGGAATATTTGTGAGTTCACCTGATCCTTTATTTTTACGATGCTTTTATTGCTACAATATATATCTCAGCAAGATACAGTAAAAAGAAGGGAAATAAAAGCTTTCCAACTAAAACTTCATTATGGCAAATGAGATGTAATTCTTTATTGCTGTGGGAATTGTCACACCTGGTAAACTTCTGGTAGCAAAGGTAAGCTGATCCCTTCCCTCTTTACTCATCCTGTCCAAAGTTGAACTAGTTTTCAAAGAGGAATGAGTGATACTCATGTAACCAGAGATGCATGAACATAACTGTAGCAAGGCAAGAATATGAAAGCAGGTTTTCTCTGAGAAGTTGTTACAGGTATGAAGGAGGGTTTTGGGTTTTTTTTGTTGTTGTTTGGTGGTTTTTTTTTTTTTTTTGAGACCTCACCACAGCCTTCATCAACTGTGAAAGACATCAAAAGCTGAGTGGAAGAGCTTGTTGAGAGTCTTTGAGGCAGAACTGTAGTTTGAAATGCTGAATTGTGAGCCCTGTGGGTTTAAATATCAGATATTTAATACTGCGATTGATAATGCAAGGAGGTCGTCTTATTTATACTACATAAGCGTTAATGCAGCAGGGACCTTAAGTATCTTTCCCTTCAAGCAGCTGATGCTAAAATACAAAGGAAGCAAAATATGCATTGCACTGAATTTGTCTGTTAAATTAAGCTGTTACATACCAAGGAAAACCACTTCCCTTAGAGCTGAAGATCAGGTTGTTTGGTTTTTTTTTTTCTTTCTTTGTTTTGTAATTACAACCAGTGAAGATGAATTCTCTCAGCCCTCCTTCCTCCTCTGTTTTCTGAATAGCCACAGGGGTCTAATAAATGACTTCTAAAACTCAGGTGCTTGAATTGTATTACAACAAAGAAATGCGCTTTTTGAAACAAAGTGAAAGTTAATTTCATATTGGAACATACTTCTAACTGAAATACTGAAACGTTCTTAAATCACGTGGCAGAAAACTGTGCAGCTACTAATTTTCATGTGAAAGGTAGGTGCAGGACCATTCGCTCATTCACAGTCTTGTTTTTTTTTTTGTGGGAGTGTTTTGCACTTTTAGAAAGTTGCGTCTCTTCTTAAATATATAAAGCTTGCTGCAATATTTCATTAGGGTAGAAAACTTCAGTGCAGATACAGAGCTCGGCTGAATGGTGCTATAATCCCAGTCACCTGAAATTAAAGAAATACATGTACAGAAATTACTCCTGATGTCTTTAAAACTCTAACAAGCAAATTTTTTTGCTTTTTTCTCATGAAACTTTCTGAAGGTCTAGATCAACTCCTGTACAGCAGAGCTGCAGCTGAAGTTCCCAGTCCTGAGTTCCCTCAACCTCTGAAAAAAAACACTGTAAGGGTGTCAGCATGGGCACCCAGAAGCTAAAGGGTATTTGCCATAGCTTCAGTGAAGGCCGTTGAATTTAGTTTCCTTATCCATGCTTATATGATTCATATTGCAGAGGTGCAACAACTGTGCAAAGCATGTATTTTTATTAAGTTCTAACTTTAACTCATATTGGCTTAAGGACCGGAATCATGATGAAACAGGAATAACTTGTAATTGTTAGTGTTTTATGAATATGGGTTTATATGATTTATTTGTGATTTGGTCATCAAAGTTTCCTTAACTTGACTTTGTAGCCCTTCTTCTGGGAAAATAAAGAGGCTGTTGAATGTCTTGAGTCTTAAAAAATCGTGCAAAATCGTCCTGTCTGCAAAACGCTAATACAATGACATGATTGATGGTATCTGTTCTCTGAAGACTCTGAACTTTGATGTGTATTTTGCTTAAACTTAGTTATTGAATCTTTGCAGTGTTCTTCTAAACTAAACCTATGGTGTAGAGAAATTGCCTACATCTTAGATATGATGCGACTCAGGCAGCTTGGTGGCTTGGGAACTGGTGCTCCATTAAAGTATTTCAAAGCTGATAAAGTGCCGGCAAAGTCTAAACCCAATTCTTCTGTGCTACTTGCCGCCCCCCTCCCGCATGTTGTTGTGCACACTCGTATTCACAAACCGCCTCTCAAGAAACATGTATTTAGAAAGCACAGACATGAGAAACTATCTAAATTCTTGACCATAAAACTTGAGCTTTTTTACTGAAAATATTTGAAGTGAAAAAGCAGCTGGTGTTCTGTGACAGAGTTTCCTCTTTTTTTCACTCAGGCCTCAACTGTGTTGTGCAGGTTCTCCTTTGTTGTGCGCCGAGTTCCTTCTTTTATTAAAGATGCTTCAGAAGCTGATACGAATTACAAACTACCCAAGATATGTGGAGAGCAAGATCAAAGTTGCCTTATACCACGTCTGTTAGTGTAGTTGGATACAAAGAAAGATCTTACTTTGTCTTGTCAGATAATCTGCCAGTTGATTCACTGTTATGTTAGCTGCAAATTTGCCCTTTGTAAATTCTTGTGTAAATATGAAGAACATACGATCCTGAAAAAACAGTAAGAACAAAAGCCATAAGTACTTTCAGTGTGTGTGAGGGGAAGGTGTTCTGTGGGTGTTTTTGGTTTTTTTTTTTTTTAAATACACAGGTAAGAAAATTAAAATGACAGAAGTAGCATTCAGCTTGAAGAGTTTTCCAAGTGAAATAATATTAAGAAATGGATGGGGTTTTTTTCAGTCTTCCATTACTTCAGTGGTGCATTATGTTCATTGCTCCAAGAACTGTGATTTTCCGACTAAGCTAAGTATTCATTTTTACAAATAAGCTGCTGAATTTCATTGCAACACAAAGAGAATGTAACGAAGTCCTTAAGGCTTTTAAAGAAGGTCAGAGAGTTTTAAGTGGTCTGCAGTGTATGGCAGTCCAATAAATATAGTTATGCTGAAAATTTATATATAAATGCAGCAAAATTAGCTTTTTGTCAATTTTAACAGAAAATGGCAACTCATGGCTTTTTATTTCATAATTTGCTATCCTCTTTCCGCTGTTTATTCTTTCAGTTGCAAGGTATTTTGGTCACATTGCAAAAAAATGTGCACTCAACATAACTCCTTTTAAATATGTTTGTTCACTAAAGAAGCTTACACAGAGCTGTTGCTTCTTGAAGTCTTGTCCCCTTTGCCATGGCCCAAGGAGATGAGCACCTGCCAGTTGCTGTATGGCCCACCGAGGGCCAACCCATTTGAGAGTAGCTCTTGAAACATTGTCTCTTCTCTATAGTTCATGCTTTGGAGCAGCAGTGACTGCAGCCCAAGCCTGCTGTTCTTTCAAAGTAGTTTTGTTTAGGCTAGTTCCAGCCTTTCTGGTTCCTGAAGATGGTCTTTCATTCCCAGTATTTTTCCCTTTTTCCTCCTCACTCGGCCCCAAAACCTTGTAAGTGTGGAATTCTCTTGCAGCATGAAAAGGTGAGAACTCCTCCTATCAAATTGTACCATGACTACTCAAAAAAGTGCAGAGAAGGGTAGGATAGGAGAGATGAGTTTGATCAAGAGGAGAATATGTGATTATATTGAGCATTTACAAGTGCTTCGTAAGTGGTCTCTGTTGGCTTCTTCATGCCCGTTTATCTTCCTTGCTGTTTTTACCTTCTGTTTTGAAAATGGAAGACTTTTTCCTCTCCGACTGAAACTTCAACAATTCCAAAACTGTTACTGAAACAGCCTGTGAAGGCCGAGTGATGTACATTGTATGTTAATAAACAGTAGTTTTAACCTGTGTTGTGGTGCCTTTAGTTAACCTTTCTGCTGGTTAACCCAACAGAGAATAGGCAAAACAAAGTGGCCTGAATTAATATAGAGTATCAGGAGATACCATTTTTTCCTGCTTTATTGCTATGTATACATTATATCCAGTTAATCTAAAACTTGTTTTGAAACTTTTCCTCAGATATTACAGACTCTTCCACATTTCCCCATCTTGTTATAACATGCTTGATTTATCACGTTGGCACTGAGAGGCAGTAGTTTGAAGTGCTGCTGCTGTTCTTCCTCTCTTTGTTCTTTGGTGATTGAGTACGCTTTCTATGCTGTGGGTACTGATGAAATTCAGCCTTCATACTGCTTAGCAAATATGACTCCTCTTCCTCTCTTTCAAGCCCAGTGCCTCTTTTTGCCACAGACTTCCATGGCAGTGATGATAATGCTGCTGCATTCAAATGAGACACAAGTTGTGCTTTTTTTAAGGCATAAATATTTGTGGACATGGTTGACATTGGTGGCATTGTGTGACTTGTAATGGAGTTTGTTTCCATGGGAAAGTCAGCAAAGTTGATAGGAGTTAAGATGTGTAGTAAAGATGCTCTAAGATTAACTTGAAGTGAGTGACAACCCCTTTATTTCTTCATTTAAGAGATTACAATGAGATGCAGTATCCTTCATGTTCACATCTTTCTAAATTCATCTTTATTCTGCTGAATTTTCTGTGAATAAAAGCCTTACTTTGTGCCTTGTTCTGGTTGTCACATTTTAAAAAAAGATACAGGAAGATTCAACAGGGCTGCAGAACAGTTTTGCTTATGAAATACAGACTACAGGAATGTACCTTAAAGTAGCTTTTTCACTTTCTAAGTCTCCTCTTTCAAATGTTTATAACAAAAAAGGAGAAGATAGTCAACAACTTAGGGGTTTCTCACTGAGCTGGACAAAAGAGTAAAAAAATAAGATCACTTGAAACTGAAGTGGCCTAATTAAAAACAGAAAAAAGGTGCAAATTGAAACTCATTAACTTGTATAGCAGTTACATCAAGGTGCTACAGATTTTTTAGTACTGGAAGCACTTAAATCAAGAGTCTGGATGTATTTTTAAAAGACCTAAGACTTTAATTTAAGTTGAATTTGGCTGCTTGCAAAAATTATGGGGTGGGGGGGAGGGAAGCGGTATTTGTGATGTGGGGGAGGGTTGGTATAGGTGATTGTAAGGTCATAAAATACGTAAGTTTCTGATTTGTGCCTTTTCCTGTTTGAGAACTAGCACAAGTTGAGTTTGGTTTGTCAGATAATCCTAACAAATGGGAAGAAACTCATTTCTGTACTGTGAAGAAGCAATCACCACAAGTCAGAGTCCTCTTCTTCAGATGGTGTGAGACAGTCATCTGTTTTGGCTGTGCTTGTGTCGTAGTACAGTTTCCTCGTTACCTTTTCATCCTTGAAATAAGAAAGTTAAAATGTTGGTTGACTATTGGAACTGAGCAAACTCAGCAGCTTTCACTTTACATTAAGGTTTCTGTGATTTATTGAGAAAGAGCAGGGCTAGGTGAGGTGGCAGTAACTGGTACCTGGGGAATATCACTTTGCTGCAGACACCTCCTCTGTCCAATCTTCCTATCTTATGGGACCACCAGCCTCACTCCAGGTCCCCTCACTGGGCTGGGGGTTTTTGTTGGAGGTGACTGAGAGTGGAGAGCATGGGTATGATCTGCCTGCGGGCCACGTCGTATCTCCCCAGTGGTGGTGCAGATGGTGCTGTCCCAGGCTGGGGACATGGTGCACGAAAGAAGTGCTGAGCAGTGGTGGGCTGTACTGCCTTGGATAGCACAGCGTGGGGTACAGGGCCACTGGTGCCCCCTGTTGTCGTTTAGAATTGCATACATCTGAAACTGATAGTATTTATTATCTCCATTGCCTGTATTGGTGAATTGGAACTGTCTGAGCATAGTTTAGAGAAGAGAAGATGAACGCAGTCATCACTGTAACATGGTAAGGATGGTGAGAAGACTCTCAAGTTTCTGTTTCTCCTGTTGATTTCATCTTGCATATATTACAATTCCTTCCTAGCAGAGTGGTGGCTTAAAAGTGCTGATGGTTATAGCACCGGCTTGAAAAAAGGGAAGCCCATGTTCAAGTCCCTGATAAGGATATTTTTTTTTTTTTATGCACAGTGTAATAGCTAGCACAGGCCACAGAGAGAGACAGAAATGCTTGGGAGTGAGAGGTCTGTCTTTTCTTAAAAAAGTAATTTAAAAAAAAAATCATTCCTGAAGCCCTGTACTTCATTCTGCTGCAGTAAGAGCAATTGTTTGATATCTTAGTTTGCTGGGGATAGGAAGGAGAGTGTCATTTGTCTGCTGCCCAGAAAGACCACAGGTTTAGTCAGCCAAAATTCCACATGAGCTGAAATCTGTCTAAATTCTTGCACATAATTCCCTGAAGTTGTCTTTTTCTTCACTGGCATCTCTCAAGAAATATAGAGCTTCCTCTGGCGGATGTTCCAGATCACCTCTCAGAAAGGCTGTTCGGGTTGGAGGGACCTGGATGCAAAGCGCTCTGTAATCTTGAATTATTACTGTAATCCCCTGGGTTCTGGACCTTTGTAGTCTCCTCACCTTTCAGCTATCACTCCTTTACAATCTCAGCTCTCATCTTAAGGAGTTAGGACAGGGCTGAGAACGTTTTTCTGAGCTCAGAAAAACAGATGGTGCTTTTCAGGGGTAAGGTTTACTGGATTTATATTCTCTTGCCTCACCTTTACTTGCTGAAATAGGGAAAGTACATGTAATTTTTCCTGGAACAAGAAAATGCTATTCATTTTGACTTCAATCAGTTTCTTCCAGAGAACCTCTTCATTTTGGTGCGTCAAAAACTTTTCAGAAGAGATAGAGAATTTTTTTTTTAAATGTGTTACAAATACAGGTGAGATTGCTGTTGCGTCTATGTTCACCTTAAAAAAACTCTGATTCACAGGCATTGCAGGTAGCATAAATTTTTCAGGGTGTGTGAACAATGTTCTGCATTGGGGATGAAAGGGAACTGTAACCAATACCCGTAAAAGAAATTCGTGACCACAAAACATGAAAGTTCAATTCAAGATTAGAAATGAAGTGAAAGAAGAGAAGCCTTTGAAAATCAAAGCAGCAAGTGTCTTCATGACATAACATAAAAGAGCTTGTTCAATTTTCTTTTGGTTTTACACACTGAGGAGAAATATCACAGAGAGGCTTACTCATGTTTCAGATGCCCGCTGTTTGGAGGTGCAGGCACTGGCAGGCAGTTGTGTTTCTGAAGAGGTGCTGTGGAGCCTGTGGAGTTGCTCTCTGCAGGGAAAGGCCAGGTTTCCCCACCATGGTAGTGTGCTGTGTGGAGGATCCTTGAGTCCAAGAGAAATTTGGAGGAGAACTGAGGAAGGGTAATACCTAGATTAGTTCTTGTGGAAGTTTTCCCGTTGGAGTGATACTGTATGTGTGCCAGTGGAGGACTGGCGTGGTGGTACATGGACTCTGCTCTTTATATCGGGAGAGGAAAGTATTTTGTTTCCATTACTTGGGGCAGTAGTGCTGAGGGTACTCCTCAGTCTTGTTCTGCTTACGTAAGATTGAGTTTTTATACATCAGTTTTCTTCAGGAAAATTACTACAACTGCAAAGACATCTCTGAGAACTTGGGGGCGACAAAAGGTGTGTGATTTACTTGAAAGCAAAGGTAATTTTTTATCATCTAAGCTACAGTTTGCTTATGGCACAAGCCTTGTTCTTTCGATTTCAGCCGCCTATCTGTAGTGATATAATTGTGGAGTAAATCATGTGAGGAATGTTTACATTTATTAAAGCATTTTATGTAGCACAAAGAATGCCTGATCCTTGGATTCCTAGGCAGGAATTTACTCAAGAACTGCTCAATATTCTTCATTAAAAATTATTTTTACTGATCTAAAAACTGAGAAAGATGCAAGCAAAAGATAGTACCTAGTCTTCCTGTCCTTAAGCAATATAACTTAGGTAAACTTGGGCTGTGTTTGTGCAGGCCTTGGTAGTTTCCAGAATTATGGCTTTATTTTTGTGTATGGCTATAGACGAAGGTAGCAAACTCAGAGGAGAATCTGAGAATTTAAGTTTGTAGAGTATATAATAAAAATTAAAATTAATTTCCAGAAATTTGCCTATTAGGTGTGCCACCCTCATTAATTAATTCACAAAGTATTTTTCCCTAAAATGTCGCTGGGGAGGGAAGTTAATTTTTCAAGAATTTATGTGTATGGGGTAGGTTGGCAATAAGGACTATGAGGAATTTTGGAAAAGACTCTGCATTTTAGTTAAATCCATCCTTCGAATTTTTAAAAAGTAGTTTGAAAACAAAACAAAACTCGTTCTCACATTATTCATTCTGAAGCCTCAGGACCGTTCCAGCTAATCAGGGATTTTTGGCTCTTAAGTATTACACAAGCCCTAGGTATTAGACTAAAAGACAAGTATCAATGAATATATAGAAAATTAAACAGTGACGTTAGTTTTTGTCTTCAGAAAATATTAACCTTGTTCACCCATGAATAAAATGGAAGAACTGTCAGAATATTTCTGTAGGAATGAAATGCTGAAAAGTAGATAATACATGATAACTGATTGTCTGAAACAGCGTACAGTGACAGATGGCTTGTTATGATGCTTAGGGACTATTTTTGGTCATCTTCTGTTGTCAGTAAAAATCCTTGTCAGGAGTCAGATCTGAAATGATTGTCTGCTGATCAGGGTTTTATCGGGAAATTCATTTAGTATGAAAGTTGCTGCTCTTCGGAAGGTGAGCATGGAGCCAAAGGCTCAGCAGAATCTCACTTACAATTGGAATTTAATTTGTGTAGTTGTTATGGCTTCTGGCAGAGGTGATTTTCGCTCTTTATGAAAAGTGAAGCTGAATATATGTGCTAAGTGTGGCTGTATATTTAAACAAAGAAAAGCAGAGGCATGCTGGAAAATCATTGTTTCAATCTGCTGCTAAAAGATGTTTTCAAAAGTACCTGAGTGACTAAAGAGTATGAAGGAATTGGGGAACTCATGAGGGTGAGGCACTTAGATATCCAAAATTTTTCTTCTTTCATGTGATGTCAGAACTTGGATAATCTCAAAGCAGTAAGAAAAAAAGGGATACGTTGTCTTCAAGTGAATAAATGTGTATGTGAGGTCAAGCTGCTAATTCTCTGCCTGACTGTGACCGGACCCTCAGTAGTGAAGCCTGCCTCTGCGAGGGTTACCCTGATTGCCAGCCTCACAGCCTGTGGGGGACATGGTCACTCTTGCACTGATCCCTTCTCTGGTAATGAAACAGCTGGATGCCATCCACCCCAAAATTACCATGCTCCGGTCTTTGCATCAGAATTGCTATGACAAATGCTGAACTGCATTTGTCTCTACTTAAGGAACCTGTGAATCGTTGTGAGACAGTAGAACAGCCCCCATATTAGTCCATTACACCTGAAAGTATACCTTTCATCCCTCCCCGTCCCTTTTATCCCCCCCCAGACCTGGTGGTTTCCTCTTAGTTTGTGACTGTTAGGCTCTTTTCCTGGTTAATGAATTTCAGTATTGCCGACTGGAGGAACTGGTGTCATTCAGGCTTGTAAAAATACCATTCCTACATTTTAGCTTGTAGCTATAGTGGTGGAAATGAAAAAGATACGCATGATGCTGTAGGTATCACAGGAAAAAGAAAATGCCAATGGTAAATACTGATTGTTAGAGAGCAGGATTGGCCATTTCGGTGAAGTTTAGTACGCTGCAAACATTGCAATAATTAGAGGCACCAGGAGTTAAAGATTTGAAAGAAAAAGCCTCTAACTTTTTAAGAGGCCCGAAGCACCTAAGTAATATTCTTTCAAGAGGTCACCTTAATTTTTCTTTTATCTGAACATAATATAGTTTAAAACAGTGAATGTTCTGTGCACCTCAGGATTTCTTTAATCGAGGAACTTCTGTTCAACTTCTAAAACTACTCACCAGTCAGCTTTGTAAAGCAGTTGTCATAATGATTTAGCACAGGATACATTCCTAAATACTCTTCTATCAGTTAATAAACTCTCTGCTGCAATTCACAGTGTACATGGGTTTATATACATGGCACATGTGAAATTTAAAATATAGTTTTTGTTAATGGCATGAAAATCATAAAAGTAAGCAACAGCAGATAAGCCCAGGACGGTAAGGGGGAGAAAATAACTTGAACTCTTATGGTCCTCCTTAATGCAAGGAAATCTCACTGGGTCTGTTTTAGCAAATATGTAGGGATTTTTTTAAAATCTACTGTATTAACTGTTAATGGGAGTTTTGCTTGCAGCTTCCCACTCTCTGCAGTTAAGAATGACTCTCCCTTTTAACGTTGTTTTAACATGATTTTCTTCTCATTTCATTACTTACTGGAGATGACCAAAATTACCGGTTTGCAAACTTTATCATGGTCTGGTAATAAAACTTAATAAAATCAGGAAACATGTAAAAGACCTAGCTAATGCATCCTAACGCTGCAAATGTTAGACTGTCAGTTACTTTACCCTTGAACAATAAAGTTTAACTCTTCTTTACGGAAGTGGAGATTTTACAAGAATGATCTCGTAATGAAAATGTGCTTCACCTGGGCTCTTAGTGGCTCTTCTGTTATGTGTGTAGGTGCTCTGCAAAAAGATGATTAGTTTTGTGAATTTGTTTTGTTATGTGCATACACCGTAACTAGAAATGAGGGTCTTTTTCCTTTTGGCATGCCTCGGTCTAACAGCTGTTTAGTCCTTAGCCTGAGACAGCGTATCAAAGAAGTCCGGTGATGGTAGCTGTTGTTATTATAGTAATTATTATTCCCTTAAATCCTGATATTACCCAGCAGCTGCCTAGTTATGGCCCAAGAGTCATTATGTTAGGTCCTTATGAAATATTGCTCTTGCCCTTCCTGCAGCTGGCTGGGGAGTGCTGCACCAGACCCTGGATTATGGTGCTGCTTGGGAGAATATCAAATTCAGAGCTGTCAAAATGTTGTGTGAATATAACACAGCAGAATAAATTTAGAAGGAATGGTGAAGAACTGCCAGTGCAGAATTAGTGAACCTGTGATTGTCTTGCACAAAATGAAAAAAGAGGCATATGCAAAGACACAGTCTTCCATTGGGTAAAGAAAATTACTGTGGTGAAGGTAAAACAGAAAATAGAACAAAGTGTATGTGGCACTAGAATAAATAATGCATGACAACTGGAAGAAGAGATCATTCATCCTTGTAAGAGCGGATCAAACACTAGAGGAAACAATGCAAGATTAAATAAAAGGTAAACAATGTTACACTCTGTAAATGCTTGAGAAAACCATCAGTTAAAGCTATTTGCTCTGGAGTTGAAAGAGGCCTTAACCATAAAAATGAAGAGAAAATTTAGGGAGTTGATTTAAAAAAAACCACAAAACAAAACCCGAGTGAAAACACCCACTTATTCAGTGCAATGGAGCTTTTTTAGCTTCACTGAGGCACCTTCATAGCCCAGGGTTTATGAGGGTGGATTGTCATGAAACTCTGTCTTCTTCAAGATTATCTGAGGAAGGGAGATCATGCATGAGGGTGAAAATCGAGGGTTATGCACTGGAAAAAATCGGTTATGAGGTCAGTCCTGTTCCAGGCTACATCAATTAAAACAAAATTTCAGCCTTATGCTGATGTGAATTGGATCCTGGTTAGCTTAAATCTTGATAACTACAAGTTTCCATGGCCAAATTTATGAAACAGGATCACAGAAGAGTACAATGACCCTTTGTATTCAAAAAGCTGAAACAAAAGAGAGGTTTTAGCCTGGTTTCCTAGGGAAATGGCTTTTCAGTGACAGTGCTATGTGAACGTGTGCTTTCCTGTCTGGCTCTCAGTCCCTTTCTGCCAGCACCAGTATTTGACAGAAGGCTGATGTCTCAAAAATGCTTACTTTCTATAGAAACCCTAGATAGTTATATTGGCAACCTAGAAGGCTATATGTAGGTTCTGGCCAGCTAGCCAGTCAGGATTTGTATGTCTTCATGCTGCCCTTTGCTCAGCCAGACTTTGGGCTTCATTAACTTCAGCCCTGAGGGATCTTCTTGCAAAGTGTGGCAACACAGTTCTGAGATACTGGGAGTGATTTTGGGATCAGTTTTAGTCATGCACGTTAGCTAAAGGGTAGCATAACTAAAAATGAAAAAAGGGCTTTTGTCAGGTAGCAATGATGTAGGCTTGCACAGAAAGGGAAAATTTAAACATGCTATTTAATTCTGAAATGCAGAAATGTACGACAAATCTATAGAAGAAAGTAGAGACTAAAAAAATAATGGGGAAAGGAGATAATCTGAAGATCAGTGTCTTTGAGAGTATTAAGAGTCATTGTTTAAGAAGAGTAGACTATCCTGAATGTTGATTAATAGGCTTGAAATGAAAAAGTTCACACTCTGTGCCCCATCAGACTGTTTCAGTCAAATCTGAGAGAAGAGGTGGCATTGATACTAGATTTGTAAAGTGCTTCCAAATGGCAAGGTCATTTAGAGAGCAAATGGAAAACCATCTACTGTGAAGCACTGAGGAAAACACTAGGGGCAGATCCAGTCAGAAGTAATGGATGGAATCTGATGAAAACTAGAGAAATAGTAAAGATGATTTGTGTCTTGGGGAACAGTAATGAGGGACATGCAAGATGACTAACACTCACATGAGGGTAAATGCATATACATGACTGGACAATGCAAATAGGGAGAGAAAAATGGCTGAAATAACATTATAGACAATGCAATTGAGAGAGATTTGTCAAAAATACAATGTGCTGACTAGATGTCATCTAGCCCAAATGCCAGAAATACAAAGTAATGTTTTGTTCTATTTGTTTATACCGTTATAGTGTCTGAGAACTCCTGCTGGGCATGTAATCACTTTTATAGTTACCTACGGTCACTGCAGCACTGGCATCTAATTCATTATTTTCCAAAGTGCTTTGGAATACCTTGGGTATTAAAGACATAAGACCAAATTCTGTTCTTTGGGTTCCTACTCCATTCCATCATGCAGGGAAGCTACATCATCAAGACTCGAAGGACAAGAACCCATTAAATGTGTTAGAAGACATGGGGTTAAGGCAGAAGAATTTACTTGGCTAGTCATTGTTATAAATTCTAGATCGAATCATTATTTGAATTTACAGTAGCCATCCAGTCTAAAGAGAATTGTGTTCCTTTCAGTGCTTGAAATGTCACACTGAATACTCAGCATCATGCACAAATCAAGTTTCAAGTTACTTAGGCTTCCGGTTATGACTCTTAAATATGTTTTGCTTGACTTTCAAATAATCTTGTTTTATGTCCAGTTTAAGAAATGGTCTGATGCTCATGTTGCTAGTCACTAGTTATTTGCTTATTTGTCCATATATTTGTTTAATATATTTCCCTTTTTTTTTTTTCTGTACAATGAATGAAATGATTGTTCCAAAGTTCATTTATTCGTGGCATTTGTTTGTTTATAAATGATACTCAACAATCTGTTTCATGTGACTGTCCACCAAAGAGCCAAAAGCCTGAGTGTAATAAATAAATCAAAATGTTCTGGTCAGATTACTAGTCATATGAAAAGCAATGGATGGTGTATGTAAGTGCACAAAAATTGCTAGAATGTTTTATCTTATGTGAGGAAGATGTATGTAGTCCTCTGAACAGTACATTATTCTCTGTTGAAACAACACAGCAAATACAAGAGGTGTTACTTACGTCAATGAAGAGGGCTTAGACTGTCAGGTTACAGGACTGAGATTTTGGGTTGTATGACCGGTGTGGCAAATAAAGTCAGAAAAGCTAACAGTCTATTGACGGCATAGTAGTGCTGGTCCCCGTTAACATGGAGGGAGAGATGTTCATCATTAGGAGGGGTCCGTTATGTGAAGATTCAGAGTACGTTTTAGCAAATCATGCTAAGACTGTATGTCAAAGATTATGAAACCAAGACTAGATTTCATTAGTGTTAATGTTGAGTGAATTTATGCTGTGTAAAAAGCCTGTGAAATACAGAGGATTACAAAGAGACCATAAAAAACGTAGTTAAACTTACCTAAACATTTGGAATTTAAGAGTTTTCAACTCCTCTCAATGTTGGCAAAAAAGCAGAGTGATATTGCTCTCCTTTGGGACTATTAGAGGACCAGAAAATGTGTCAATCCTTGCAGGCAGGTTAAGCAGCCTAAGAAAAAAAGGGACTAGATGTCCTTTGACAGCTGTGTGTGTCACCACGCCTTAGGACCATTAGGTGCTGGTGAACGGTAATTCCTGCATGTTGCTGATGCGGTTGTGAGGGATTTCAGTGTTAACCTCTGGCTAGGCCATTTTTGGATACCATTTTTGTCCTAATCATCTGTGTGGAACCATCAGCTTGGTTTCAGACTAGCGAATTAGACAGCTGAGCGATCCAGGAGTGGCTGGATCCCTTCTGAAGGTCAGGCAAAGCCAATGGCAATGGTTTGGTAACTGGAGAGGTTTCTGTGCTACTACGGCAGCCTGCTGGGGTGTGGAGATGGCTGTGGCGCAGATGCCTGCACAGAGAAACTTGCCTAACAGCGCGGGGTCAGCAGAGACCCGCTCTCTGAAGGTAACTCAGATAAATGACCGAACAGCTTTGAGCTAGTAAACTTGCTTGTGGTTTTGATTGCAGCAGTAGTTCATGGCCTTGGGACAGAAAGCATCAAGAGGGCTGTCCAGGAAGCCTGTCCAGTGAGATGTGATCCGCTAATTAATGATTTTGTATACTTGTTTAATTAAATGCTAAGCCATAGCCTTGGGCCAGCAGCTTTGAATACAAGTTGATAAATTAGTTATTCCCGCGATGTGTGTTTCTGGAAGTATGTCCCATTTGTAAACAGCTGATGAATGTGGCTTTACAAAAATAATACTTGTTACTCCCTGCCATGGAAGGCTTCTGAATGGATGTAACAGCTTTACCTTTTGGAATTGAAGTACTAACGAAACTGGGACATTACCCACCTTTTATGCTGGTTCACATATTTTTAAATAGATATATTTACATTCGAATTTAAGATCCAGTAGCCTACCATAGCAAATCTATTTTAAGTTCTAAAACGTTTTCTTTTAAATTGAAGCATAGCAGGGGATTTTACAGCCAGCTCTGCTCGGAGTGGATAAAACAGTAATCAAATTTTAAATGTCTATTTGTCCTTTCTTCTGTTGTATACATAATTGATAAATTAACATTTTAATAAGACCGATGTCCTGTATCTCGTTCAACCACTCCAGAGATAGGTGGATTATTCTTCTTTTTGCTGTGAGAAACCTAAGGAGCGTGTACTTTTCTACTAGAAAATTCCACAATAATTATTCAGAAAATCATATAACAAGAAATACCTAGACTTCTGTGATATTTGAGTATGAATTGTATGCCAGTGTTCAGGGTTAGCTCATGAGCATATCACCTTCTTTACCATCAATATCCTCTGTCTTTTGATTTTCATGGTGCAGTGTCCTGAATGCCTTTGAAAAATATTCTTTTGGTGTATGTAAATCAAGGATTTGATCCTTGTTTCCAGTGTGCAACTTGATTTTTCTAAGGCAGATTGTTTATTCAGATTTTTTTTAGCTTATTTTTTTATTTCATTAACAGGAAAAAATGTTGGCAAAAAGGATAAAAGTTACATGTTTTCTTGTATTATATTCACTGTCTACCTAGAAGCCATTGTGTTGATAAAAGTTGATTTTGTGTAGCACAGTACTTTGCCATTTGTTGAGTAAGGGAAATTTGCTAAGCAGATAATCTTATAAAAGTGTGCCATCACATAAGGCTGAGAATATACCAATGATTGCTCCTGACACCACAAAAGCCTGCACAGCCTCACTAAGCATTGACATCAACCTCATCAATCTCATTTTATAAACCAATGAATGCATGAGGTTGTATTAGCATAAATCTGGCAAATGAGATGTGTGCAAGGCAGTTTTCTGGAGGCATGATATTTGGCGTTACCCCTGGAAGCTAAAGATGCACAGTAGAGCCAGGAAGGAAATCCCTAATTGGGAAGGAAGGTTGGTATCTCTGTGAACTTAACAACCAATTCCAGTACGCCAGACCAGACTGCCCCAGCTTGGCCAGGGAAGTGGATTGGAAACAGCATGGAGGGCCCTGCTCAGAAGAGGCGTCAACATGGCAAATATCCTTCTGAACTAGTGCAGCATGGGGAGGTTTGCTAGTGCTTCTCTAACAGACCTAGATCTAGGAAAAAAGAGAGTGCACTAAGGCAGGAAAGTAAAACATAGGGGTGCTGGGGAGCCTGTGCGAATTTGGGGAGGTACCCACATAAGCGCAAACAACTTTTTAGCAGAATTAATTTTGGGGTAAACAGCTGCACAAACGCAAACCCCAAGTATAAAGGGAAATGAGAGCAATTCAAAGCAGAACTACTAGGAGTGCTAAGGAGCACAAGGATGACTGTGCTGCTGTGACTTGCTGAAGTAGTTTCATTCAGTTTTTTAAAACCAATACTATTTTGCATATATAGCATTTTGTAAAGTGTATGCAATACTGTTTCAGTCCATGGAATGGCTCTCCTAGTCGTGTTGGATACTTGGGGCAAAAAAGTGCACTCACTAAAAAAGGTGGCTTAAATATCTAACACTACCCCCTTAACCAGTGACTGCAACAGCACTGTGCTATACCAGGCGTTGTAGAGGAGAAGAACTGGGTAATTCCTTGGCTGTTCAAATTGAGACACAAGGCATGAGATAATAGCTGGAAACGGTGAAACAACTACAAGAGTGTAAGAGCTTGTTCTTTACCAGCTGCATGATGGGATCTGTGATTTTTTAAAAAAGTAGAATTATTCTCTTGGAAATCAGTTTGTAATCCAACTCATTTAACAGTCTGGTATGACATATTAAAAATTTACAGAAGAGTGGTACAATTTGAATTTATATGTTTACAGCTGGCAATAAAAAAGCCCCAGAAGTTTAATTTCCCCTGTGTTATTATACACTGCATTAATTAGACAGGTGAAAGAATACCTGCACTTTCAAAGGAAATGTCAGTGAATATTTAAGTACAATGTTCTAAAACATTCACAAAAAATGTTACTTTGGGATGGCTGGTAGCAAGAGACACAGCAGCAAAACTTCAGGAGTTTTGTCAGAAGAAAACAGGGAGGTTCTGCCTCTTCCAGAAGGAGGACGCTCCAGGAACAAACAGCCAAGAGGAATAAGTTAAAACTCTAGACGACTGTCCCTTCCACAGCATGCTATAATCCACGACAGTGTCCCTGTACTGCAGTGTATTCTGTAACAGCAGAATTTGGGCTGGCTTTGGCCATAGCTGTGGAAAGCTCTTGAGGAATCGGGGAACCCCTTGGTACTCACGGCCTTGCTAACAGAAGAGACAGACCAATGCATCAAAGTGGTGTCAAGTTAACAATCAGTTTCTTATACTTTGATTACTTCACAAATACGGTGAGTAGGTCACTTCCTCCTAGCAAAGGCCTGTACCTTCTGGTATGTTAGTGTGTTTTTTCATGTAAGTGATCTTAAGATACATGGGCTCTCTTTTTAATCCTAGCATTTCTAGGTCTTAGCCGGCTCCTCTGCTATATCCCAGCCTGGGAATAAATTATGGAAGACCAGGATATCTTTGTGTGTTGTAAGCAAGTTTTTTGTTTGCTCAGACAAATACCAAGCTAGTGACTATGAATATTGCGATCTTTTTAATGATGTTTGTAGTGTAAGTATTCCCCATGTTCTGCGTTACTACCTTGTGAGATGTCACAATTAGATTAGATTCAGTCAATATCTGAACTTCAACAGAAAAAAGATCAGGATGCTTTTTGAAATAGATTCAGTCTTGCATTTTAGATATAGGTGACTTAGGGAGGGAGGAACGCTAGTGAACAAATTACATTAATGATGCTAAGCAGTGAGGTTTGGTTCTGTTTTGTTTTTAAGTTAAGGGTGGGAGGTAATAAAAGGGCGGAGCTGTTTGTGATTGTTAAATATCACAAATATAATGCCTGAAATGACAGTGCTAACAGCCTCAGTAGAATCTTTTTTACCTTTAATTTGAATGCTTTATGCCAAC
This sequence comes from Fulmarus glacialis, assembly GCF_000690835.1. Classification (NCBI taxonomy): domain Eukaryota; kingdom Metazoa; phylum Chordata; class Aves; order Procellariiformes; family Procellariidae; genus Fulmarus; species Fulmarus glacialis. Next base: position 9,124 of record NW_009203379.1, on the reverse strand, counting down.
CATTTTGTCTGCTTAAATATTTCCATTTGATACAGTGTTGTCCAGTTCCTGTCCTGAGCTTGTGCACTCTTCTCAATTCCAAGGCCTGCTGTATCCCAGGGCTAGCTGCAGACACACGCTGTACTAACACTTGGGGTGAAATGTAAGAGGGTGCTGTTACTACAGGTTGTAATACAAACTGATGGTTGGAAAAGATTCAGTTACTCTTCTTGTTGCTGCTTCCTTTCAATGAAAACATATTTTGTAATATCTTTATTTAAGTGATTTTTTTTTTTAATTTACAGCACTACACTCTTAGTAATTGAATTATACTAAGAATACCTAAAAGCTAATGAGTATTACGGGTTTTTTGTAAAGAACAGAACTAACAAGTATTATATTTTTGTACAGAGCAGAACCAACATCATTATATAATCTCCGCAGTATTATTTTGCTATCTTGGGAACCCAGATAGGTTTTGTGAATTTACTGAGCTGAAGAGACCTCATCTGATTCTCAGAAGTTTTAGATTACTGTAAATATTGCACTGGTTTAGAGTGCTTAATTCTTGTTTCTAGGGATCATGAGAGGCAAAAATAATGCTCTATCTTTTACATATATATTGCAAATCAAAACGGCACCTTAAACTGGACTTCTAGAAGGCAGAGGCTGATGAGAAATCTCCAATAACTCAGCTGTAAGTCTTCCAGAAACACATTCCAATAATATTTTGAAACTGCTCATGGGGAAAACTAAACTAATCCCTTCTCAGAGTACCTGGCAAAAGGCTTCAGAAGTAAGAGTCAGTAAGGATAAGCTGAGTCCTCTACAATGACAGAGAGGATCATAACTCCATTAATGTCAATACTGGGCCAGTGAGCAAAAATAGCCATGCTTATCCCAATTAACAGGCTTAAGTTTCTAAATATCTTGGCACAGCATCTTGGCTTTTGAAAACAGAGAGAAACCCTGTGTCCATATGAATGTGACATTGGCATTGTCCTGCTTGTATGAGTGATGACATGATTGATCCTTATTGCATCCTTCTGCCAAGCGCTGGTTTGGAAATGGTGCCAGCAAAAAGCTGAGGCCAGGAGGGACAGCATGATTGCTGCAGAGTGAGGAGGACACTGCTGGTCACAGCTGCTCATCTGCCCTCCCTCAGCTCCGCATGTGGTTGTTGCATCGCAAGCCTCACCTGGGTGCGCATAAACAGTTCTCATGGACGGATTTCTTTATCCTGTATCACTTTGGCAAAATCCAGGCTCAGGAGCGTTTACATGAACAGTTGTAGTAGAAGGTCTTGGAGGGTATGTTAAGCAATAGCAGAGGGAACAATATTTCATGTGGTTATGAGAAAGTGTGGACTCTACTGTATGCCAGGAGTATGGGTGTGAAGAATCATGGCAGATTTAGTTTGCAATACTAACATCCCTCCTCCACCTTCCCTCCAGCCTTAGTTTCCCGTTTTTTCCACTAAACTTTCTACATATCATCAGTATGGTCAAATAGCAAAACAGTACATCCTGAAAATAGCTTCCCAGAATATGAAGCGATTATTTTTGAGCACGAATAGCTCTGCATGGAATTGAGCTGAGGAGGGGAAAAGTTCAAGCCAAGTTGCTTAAGCTAAAAATACCTTCTTTCTCATCCAAGACAAAACAAATGCATTCTTGCACTACGACCTTGATATGGCCTTGTGCAAAACCTGACATTCTCCTATATGTGATTCAAATGATTTTGTGTAGTTAGAGATGGTCCTCACATTATTCCTATGTGTTTTGCGTAATAAAGTACTGTATGTGAACTGAAAACCAAACCAGGTTTATAATGATGTTTTTCTAATAGACAGGTGCGTTGTTATTAAGTATTCAGTGGTAGAACAATGGCCTCTGTACCTTGAAAACTTCCTTCTTTTTGCAATAGAAGAAAACAGGTTTTTCTGCTGTGCCTGATATTAACCACTCTTTCAAAGTATCAGGAACCTTCTTTGTTTGTAACAGCCAAAAGATTTGCTAGGAACATACAGAAATAGTTTTGGTATGTGTTAGAGGACGGTAATACTGTTTTTAAATCCTTTCCATTCGTAATAGAAGTACTGGTTCTTTCTTGTTAGCTGCAGTACAAAACATGACCTTCACTTTTTCTCCTTCACTTTTCATAATGATTTTTAGAATAGAAAACAGTAGCTTACTGCCTGTTATTTTAAAACCATCCCCCTATTTGTTTGTAAATAAACAGCAGCCCTGAAATATTTAATTGCTTATGTTTAGTATGCTTATAGCAGGCAACAAAAATATTTATCTGTCATTGCCACCAGTGATATCTTCTTCATGAAATTGTAATTCAATGCCATTTCTCTCCAGAAGTTATAAAAGGGTTGATGAAATAAGAGTTAACGCTGCATATAGGTCAATCAAGACTGTCAAAGCATCCACAGCACAGAATGTATTTGTTAGTTCTGTGCTGGTTAGTGCTGCCTCATGTCCTGACTTTTTGGAGTATATTTGCATATAATGAAAAGAAAAACCATAAACTTCTAAAAACACCACAGCTTGAAACGAAACGTGAATTTTCTATCAGAATTTGACATATTAAAAATTGTGAGAATTTTATCTGTTTATATAAATACATATATATATACAGATGTGCTGTAGACACCATTCAATATTTTTAGAATCTGGGGCATTGATACTCATTTACAAGTCAGAGCACATTATTTATATTTGCTCACTCAATATTTGCCCATTTTTTTCCTAACAAAGTAAAAAAGAAAACAAATCCATATATGTTTACACCTCCCCCCCCCAAGTCATGCAGTATTATTTGAGGACATTAATTTTTATCTGATTTATCTTTGAGTTCTGTTTATGTAACCTATAGCACTACATTACTGGAGAGCACGCTGTCCAACTAGACTGCACACAGAAGCTTGATTCAGTATAAAAAAAATCAGTATGATTCATCATGAGAGTAAAAAGATACCATATGTAAAGGTGTATGTATATATGCTTTGAACATTTTTTTTTCTTTTGTTCTCTGACATTTCCAGCTATCATCATGAATACGTTGAATGCTCCCCTCTCCATTTAACACTGTAGGTTTCATCTGCAATTTATCATTCCTCAGAAATGCTATTTCAATTTCACATTGTTTCAAAGTCCTATTTCACAATGACAGTGGTAAATGGTATAAAATATAAGTATCTGCTATTGTTAAAACAACAAAATGCACACTTAGGTCACCTACTTCTTTTTACCAAGCTATTTTCATCAGGTCGCCTAAGAAATCTGCCAAGCATGCTGATACTAGGATAAGCAGTACATATATCTAAACTTAAGCCATTTTTCCCGAGTCTTCCAGTGCAATAAATGAACTAAAAACTACGTAAGAGTTTTATTATCAAACTTGTTCAGTGCTTCTTTTCTTTATGGGCCAACTTCACCCCCTACCTGTATTGCATCTTGGAGATTTTAAAATGTGAGTCTACCTAATGCTTATTAATAACAGATTCTTACGGTAATTCTTAGTTGTAGAGGCATATGGTGTAGAGGCCAAGACTCAAGATCTTGTTCAAGACATTTGACATACATAATAAAAAATCTCCCCACGTCCTACTGAGTTGTTCTCAGCTGGGTAGAGTTTAAAAACGTGCAGAAAGTGTCAATGAAAGCTGTCTTTTTAAACTCTGTCTTTTTGTACTGACTATTTTTCTGGCTCCTTTTATTCTAACCTTTGACTGTATCGAGTGTAAATTGTTCTGTGTATTTGCCATAGTCTCATAACAGGAAAAATTGCGTTCTCATTTAAAAGGCACAAGACAACAGACGGAGGTAGGAAAGGTATTGTGAAGGAGAGGTCTCTCTGGTTAATCTCCCCATGTGATTTCCCACACCTCTTTGACTTACAGTGCTACTGACTTAGAGAGTTTCTCTTTTTAAATCGTAACTCACAGTTAGGTATTTCTCAGCTATATTTTTCTGCTTGGGCCACAGGTTTCTGCTTTCCTAATTGGAAAGTGGAAAGGCATGCATTTCTTCTGAGCAGGATGCAGAGTGCCGCTGCAAGTTGGAGGTAGATTGCCAGTTTTCTTCCAGTACTCCTGAACACAAATCCATAGAATTTAGCATCAGACGTCCTGTACCGCTTGGGCTTTATGGCAGTGATCCTGGGCCCAGAGAAAACTGTTACTAGGCTTGATAGGTTTAAAGGCAAGAAATCTATGGTGCAGAACGTTTGGAAATGGCGGCTGGGCTATACTGATAACTGAAAGGGAGTACAAATCTTTTTCTTAAGAGTCAGAATGCAAGACTTGGGACATAGACTGGACTTCTATGAACTCTATAGAAGTGTAGGTGTTTTACAAAGTTAAAAGAATGTATGAAGAATATACAAGAGAGGTGTTCCCATCCCTGGTTTACAAAGGTCTTCTGTGCCCAAAAGCCTATGTTGTCCTTCAAGTTATATCGCTTGGTCTAGTGATAGACAATACTGTTTACCTACAAACCTTATCTTGCCTGTGTCTGCAAGCCATTGTGACTATAGCAAAATATCAAAGCATTGAATGGGGGAGTGAGTAAAAAGAGGCATTTGTTCAGAAAAAATAAGCTTCTGTTGCAGCTTAGTTGATCCAGAGGTTTTCAAACTAGAGAGATTCTGTAGCAACTAATGGTGATTTAGTGAGAATCTGAAAGAACCCTGTTTACTGGCTTTAACTTGGCTTTTCATCCTTATCTGGTTTCTGGTAGCTTTATAAACACCCTGTAGCCACAACAGGGATTTTAATCACAGTAGCTTGTGCAAATTCCTTCTTTTAATAACTCTTCTCCCTATTTGGAGGGGATGTTATCACTCTCTCTCGTCTCTACCCCTGGGTCTGGCCAAAACATCTGAGACCTGGCTTTAAGTTGGTTCTAGTATTGGATGCAGTGTTTATATAACACAGTGGTTTATTGAGTGCTTTGTTGTGGAAAACATTAAATAACTGTGAATTATAAATGTCAGTATTTCCTCAGTTGTACATTTTTGTAAAAGTGATTCTTAAGCACCATTTTTTTCTCTCTTGACTTTCCATTGACATCAGCGTTAGGTATTCCCTTGCTGCCCTGTAGAACTGTTAATAGTCACTTTGGCAATTGCCCATGTTTTATTATGTTGTAGGAAAGTTACTATGAGTGCTATTGACAAGAAAATCTTGCTTTACCAATGTTTTTGGAAAGAATAATTGTGAAGAAGCTCACTTGAGAACTTGTGCAGCTATAGCTTTTTATAGAAGGAGAAAAGTATTTGACATTATTTGTAGCCTAAAGTGATGATGGACGTCACCTCTTAATACTGACTTGCTAATTGCCACCTAAGATTTTTCTAGAATTTGAATGTCTGTGGTTCTCCTTTTACATACCTAATCTCAAGTCAGTCACAGGAAGAAGGTTCCAGCATTAGCAAATTTCCTTCTCAATCGCAATGACAATGCTTTTTTTCTTTTGAAGGAAGTAATCAGCAGTTGCAAAACATAAGGATGAGAAGTGGTAGTGTACTGTAAGTCAGTCCATTTTCAGATGTTGATAATAACCTCATGTCCAGTAAAAAATAATGCTTTGATTTAACTTACTTCTTTATAGGATAAGGAGTCTTAAGTGTGTTGAAGCAGGTGGGGTTTGGACAGTATAATTTGTGCTCTGAAGCAGAAGGGTTGTAGCAATCCAAGCCATTAAGAAAGCTAACTCAAGGACTCTATGAGTCATGTGGAAAAAAAGAACAAAAGAAGATACTGTCCTAATGCTTTTGACTCTCTTGACAATGAAGCATCTATTGCACTACTTCAGAATGCACGTTTGCGCTGATTTCTACTGCATATTGAACAAATACTGATTGGTTCAAAGTATCGTTGGATCAATACTGTCAAGATTTGTACAGAACTCGTGACAAGAGCCTGGCTATAATTTCTTGGTGTTTGTGCTATTATTGTGTTTAATAGTATTTAATGAGTGTGTAGAGAACAAAATTGCTCTTAAGGCAATGAGGGAATGCTCTGAAAATAAGAAACATAGGAGGACTGAGAGGCTGTAGAGCTCATGTAATGTTCAAGGAGAAGACGATCCTCAGGCACACTGCCCTTTGTCTAGTCCTCATCTTCCTTACGTGCTGGAGGTAAGCACCAGGGCTATAGCTGCAAAGAAGAGCAAGATGGCATTAAAAAAATATAGTACTCAGCCACATGTGTAATCGCCAGTATTGCCGGCGGGAACATATTACCTTATTGCCTTTCACTCTCATTACCTGAAACTCCAGGTGTGCCCTGCGTCCTTGGATCTGCTTTATCTAGTTCTCCTACAGAAATCTCTTGTTTCAGTGAATGATATGCTGTACTTGGTGTTGAGTCTCTGTATTGACCATAGTTAACTCCAAAACTATATTGTTCATGAGAAATGTCTTATATTTAAAAATAAAAACAAAAGGAGCGGTTGGTAGCATGTGCTTTGTTTCTCATGTTTTCCTTTACTTTTTAAAGTTCGCAGCATTACCTCTTCTCACGTTAAAGAAAGATTGGGCCCCCGGTTTAGCATACGCTGCACACCTGAATGTGTTTCTAATATTCCTCAGTGACTTTTCAATAAAAGACAGGACTGGAAGACAGTCTCTGATACTGCAAATGTTCCAGAACTGGTTTGATTTAACAAATTAGATAAAAATACCTTATGCTGAACCATATGTGGACTCAAAGTTAAACTAAGGGGATTAGTTCCTTGGCCTGTGTCTGTGGAGGTGGGGAATTGCATGTCTTTATTCTTGAAGCATTTTTTTAGACAGAAGAGTAAGATGAGATCTTGCAGGGAAGAGGCTTGCGGGGAAGGAAGAGATTTGCTTTGTGATAAATAAAGCCAGATGAAATCTCACTGTAATGACTTGAATAATTTTAACATTTGAGCTGTGCTTATTTCTTTACTGGGAGACATGTTTCTTTGGAGAAGCATAGTATGGTGTGGTGACATTGTCATTCATATTATTTTTTGTAATTTTTATTAATGAATTGCCTTCATTGTCACTTCTTTCGCTCCAGGGCATACTGTACCCAATAAAAAGTATGGGTAAGCATTGCCTGAGCTATTTGCAAATTGCATGTATAAAGATAGTGAAGTAGAGAAAAGTGAATCAGAGTATATCCATGAGCAGTGAAAGAAAAACCTATTAGGTGCTTTGATTTCTTTTTTTTTTTACCATGTCCTTCTGTGTTTCATTTGACTGGATATTACATTGAGATAAAACACATTCCAATTATCTATAATGGGAAACCAAATTATATTCTTCAGAAGAAATTCTGATAATACAATACATGCAGGAGAATGAAAAACGATACAATGCGTTGCTGAATTCTTATTATATAGTAGCATAATCTCCATTGTTCTGATTTCCTAACGGTGAATCACAGGTATGCCTGGGACTGGGTTACATTTCTATTGTAAATCTGTCTGACACATAGCAGTCTTAAGAATAATGTACTGTTGTGTCTCTTTTTATTTAGAATGTATTTTAATGGATGTGGTTTTGTCAGCTAGACAGCTCTGGAGACCATGCACATATCAAAGTGACAAATGCCTGGCTGTTAAAGTCCCGTGTCATATTCATGAGAAAAACTAAGATCTTTCTCTTCCACAGACTGTACAAAGTCGTTACCTTTTGGAGCTCTCCTGGATAGCTACACACATAATCTTGTTTTCTCCCAGCATTCTTCAGCTGCACAAAACTTGCATCCAGCTTTGATGGTAATTCTCACCGTTAAAAACCTTCAAAGCAAGCTCTGGTCTGTGGCTCTTGATGCTCACCTGCTCCCTAATGCCTGCGAGGTTAAGGTACGGCAGCCTACAGAGCAGGCTTCCTGTCTTGCAAGAGGCAGCAAGCAGCTTCATAATCGTTAAAATACCACACTAGGTCTTTTAAATGAAAGTAAAAAGGGGAATTGACAAGGTAGATTATGAAATGCAAGGAAGTTAAAACAAGCTAGAATCGATATTACTGAGTTTGACATAGTTACCGAGCTTTTTCTTTTTTTAATACCTTCTGTTTAGTACCACAATTAATTGAATTTTGGCATTTAGGCACTTGATTAGTGGCAGTATGATTTTAAGATACTGTATATTGGTTCCTCTTGTGACTAGGAGGTTAAAGTGCCTTGAGGGATATCTGGCAGTCCTCAGAGAGTCCTAATGAAATTGGCTGGGTAGGTGACAGTGCTGGGAATGTTTCATGTGCCCTGAGAATCTGGTCAGGATAATCCCTTTCTGGCATGGAGGAGCTGGTATCCTGCGGCCCTTGGGAGGACTTGTGAGACAGAAAACAGGGAGAGAAATGTTTTGTGTTGTCTTTATCTGACACCTTGCTGCTCAGACTGCCTGGCTGGTATAAAATCATAAACACGGTTGCTACACATGCTGTACTCAAAGGAGTTTCAGTGGTGGCTCGGCAGAAAATGAGATTTGGCCATTTTCCGAGCCAGGCATTTGTCTGCTCCTGAGGCCATGGCAGATGGTCTGCAGAGCCGTTGCGCAGGGCAGCGTGTAGGAGCGTGCTGGTCCCAGGTGGTCACCTCCACGTTCTGGAAGAAAGTTTTGGAGCTGGCAGTGGCTTTTTGGCCTCAAAGTTGGGAACTGTTGTGCTCATACCTCAAAGAATAACTGAAATTCAAGAAGAGCAAGAGGCTTGGGGAGAGAGAAAAATATACAGGTCAGTCTTGCAACCTTTTCTATTTACCATAGTGCTGGGAGTTTCTACGTTAAAGGAAATAAAGAGAACAGTTATTTTCTAGCCACGTGAGAAAACTTTCAAGTATGTAGCTAGTCAGCAGAGACTAGTAATTTGCATTTTAGAAAGAAAATGTTAAATATTGCTGAAATTACACACCACAACAATGTCAGAGTTCTCCATATAAAAATTTTCTTCAGATTTTGTGCTCAGAACTTTCTCACTATTGCTAGCAATGAAGAAGGAGGGAATGCTAGGCTCTTTCTTAGCTGAATCAAGTTAATGAGGTTATCGATACACCCTCTGTGGATAACTAAATCTTTCAGTGATGTGTGAAAACACACACAAGTTTGTGTTAACATTTCTGAACAAAAGAGACATCTTTTGCAAGATTTTTCAAGTCAAG
>NW_009203378.1:38993-77564 GCF_000690835.1 Fulmarus glacialis | reverse complement strand
ATTTAATCTTTTTTATCACAGTCTTTTTATTTAATTCCTGTCAAAGAAAGATTGGAGGGGAGGGGTTCTTCAAGAATTGTTCTAGAACTCTCAGTTTTGAAAGAAACCCAAATGCTAAGTTTTTCATATAATTACTAAATTAAAATACAGAGGTTAGTGTCATAAGAATTTCCAGTATTTCTGAAATACATTTTCATCCTGCCTTAGGACAGAAATGTAAAATACCAAAAGCCATCAAACATCAAATTCTTCCATGTGTGCTAGAAATGGGGAAATGCTATTTCGAGGGAGATGGTACTTCCTCAGCCCATGAATCTTGATCTTGTTGCACTATATCTTTATTACCTTAGACAAGTAGTGTCTTTCCATATATTCTAATGGAAAAGGAATTCTGCAACGTGATTTTTCCTGATATTTGCAATGCCACAGAAACTGCATCTTAGAGTTAATCACAGTGAAGGGCATTTCCCAACTAGTTCTATAGTTCTCTAAACATAGTCACCTAAAAGTTAGATATCTATTTTGCTCTAGTTGTCTACACTCCCTCTACAAGCAACAAATTGGGTTCCCTTGAGAATAATTCATTCCTTCTTAAGAGAAATAGGGAAGGAAAGTGGGCTGAATGATTGTCTATCCATCTTTATCTTCCTCTCTTAAGTATACAGGAAGCCTAGACACCTAGTTCAGATTAAACACTTTGCTTTTAGATGGCTACTAGAAAATAAATATATACCACGTATCAGGAAATTTGAAAGAATCATGATCTAGTGATAAAGTACATATTAAATTCATACTTTTTTAGTAGTGAAACTTTATAATTAAATGAATGTCAAAGTAGATTCCTTTTTTTGTGATTTTCTGTCTCCATCACTGTTCTCCCCACGCCCTTTTGTTTTAAGAATTATGGTAGTCATCCATGGCCTTTGAAGGACTTGAGCGCAATAGCAGTTTTATAAATAAACCTGTTTCTTTTATTCTTAAGTGTTTTGGATAAATAATATCCTAATAACTCCATTGTTTTTCTTTGAAATTAGTATTAGGATTTAATCTAAATATGGTTTTTAAAATGGAGGACATGACCTGTCTTATATCTCTATGGCAAAAGTGTGCATCTAACAGCACAGATCCACCCTTAGAAAAGGGACTTCAGCAAACAAAAAATACATAGTTTAGAAGGAGTCTCCTGAATTCATAAACATTTATAGTCGTAGACAATAAGAGTGTGTGATAGGCTGCAGGTGAAAACATTTCACAGATTTTCTTAAGAGCTGCTCAACGGTTTCAGTTGCCCTTGATCTTTCAGCAGAACTGCAAAAGCTTGATGTCTTTCAGGATTGAGCATGTGGAGAAGTCAACTTTCCCACACTGTACCATGCAATGATGTTTGGGACAGCAACTGGCTAGGGAAGACCTACAGAAACTCTTTGGGACCGCAGCTCTAGCTAACTACACAACAAAAAGTTTCAATACACACAGTTTGCCCATACCTTCCAAAGTCACTCCTTCAAGTAACACAAACTTCCTCACAGGTGATGTGCTCTGAGTGGCTCACAGACAGCATGCCATTTATTCCCTACTGAATCATCAAGAGCAGAGATAATAAACCTCCTGGTGCTATTTGTATAAACTCCATATACCTTGCTGCCTCACTTTACAGTTTCTTCAGTACCTGGGGTGTAACGATGGCCAAATGGTTGAAGCTGTGTGTGTGCACAAGTGAATCATTGCTATGGTGTATAGGAAGACATTTATCACAGTAGCAATAAGGTTAGGAAATACACATATATCTGACTTTGCTGTGCAGTTCCCAGAGTGATTCATGAGATCCTATCTACAAGCCAGCCCTCCCCTTTACCCCCAAACAAAACAAAGGAGACAAAAGTGGGTGTGTTAGGAATTCCTCTTGCGTTAAATACTTCGGGAAATGACAGACAAATGCTCCCCTCTAGTGAAATGAGTAGTGGACTAATGGTGTCAGCTAAGTGAGCAAAGCAGTAAAGTGCTTACATGTGTGCATGCAGATAAAAACATAATTATACACTTGCATCTAAACTGACATACACTGTACTAGAATATTTGTTTAACTTCTTTCTTAAATTTGATTTGTACTTCAGAGAAATACTTTGCTAAGAAGCGGTAGACAATGGCTGAGTACTGTTAATACAAAAAACTTTTCACAACTTCAAAAGCATCTTAAAAATGCATTTCTCATGGCTTTTTTTCTTCTGCTTTTGTTAATGCTGTCTTTCTTATGTCTCTAACTAGAAAAAAACAGAGCAGCCTGAGAAAAGAAAATCAACATTTATTGTTATCATAGTGATAAATCATCGTGAATAAGAGTTTATGTGCTTTTCTGTTAAGCAAAACAAAAGATATTCTTAAATGCCTCGAGACCCCAAGCATTTCAAAATCACCACAAAAAATTTAAAGAGCAAAAAAGTACATAGAAGCTCTGACTAGGCTAAAAACACTTGGCTTGTCCTTTACATGGTGTAATTTTGAAGTGCTGAGCTTGCAGAAATAAATATGTTTATTTTTTAATTTTTATTAAAGCAGAATGGAAAATAAATGGTCTTTTCTTAAAGCCCAGGAAAACAATTCTGTGGTGAGACAGACTATTATTAGATATGAAAGTGGAGGGGAAAATTTTAAAGAATATTCAAAGTGAGCTTTTGTGCACTATTAATGTCAAATAAGACTGGAATAAGTTCCTTTTTGCTCATAGAAGTATATGCAATCAGCTTACAGGGTTCTTGGATTACCTTTGTATTTGTAATTTACAGGACAGATTTTTCGTTCTGAGTGTTATCCTCAGTTCCTCATGAATTTGTTATTGATGACTGAACAGTGAATACTGGAACTGTGATTTGGAGTTACAATTGATAATACAAATCAGATGACATAATTTCTATTTCCTGACTAAATATACTAAACTCTTAACATCTGGCTATATGGTTTGGAAAAACCTTTAGGGGCATGAAATTTCTCAGGGAAAAGTAGCACATAAAGGGGATTGAAAATTTTTGAAATATTTTAAACCTCTTTTCTTTCTAGGCAATGTAAGCCTTGCCTAGGGATAGTTCCTAGAAAAATTAGACTACTCTAAAATTGTATGGCTGAAAGCACACCAGTTTAAATTAATTTTCCATTGTCACATCCACATAATGTAATTATGTGTGCTTGTCTCAGCTGTAGAAAATGCAGAGGATTTTAGCAGGAAGTACTGAAAAGTTTGGACCTCTGCTTGACTGAGACATTTTCATCATCAAATGCATCACTTTCCTTTGATGGTCACCTGCACCATTTGAAGAGGTGGACCCAGGAAATGAAAGAGAAGTCAAAGGCAAAATTTGCAAAGACATTTTCCATGGGACTTAGCTTAAGAAAAGATAACTGCAAGCCATCGGGATATTTCGGGCTAATGCCCTTACATGGTTTACCTAATGAGCACATTGAGTAACAGGCCATGCTCACAGTCCTAACTCACTGCTTATTTTAGGATAAGTGTGAACGTGGTTAAAACTAACATTGCAATGGACTATATGTGCAGACTTGCACAGTAAATATAGTTCACTGGCAAGGAGTTTAAGAAGTTAAACCTCGACCCATTTGTGGTTGTCAACTTATACACTTTGGTGACTGAGGAAGAGATTTTCAAAAGAGTAAAAGATCATAAATTACTTAACTGCCAGAAGAAATGTTGGGGACAATTAAATGAAAAAACTTTGCATTTTCTTCAGCCATCTTTACCTAAAATTAAATATCAGTCCCAGAAGAGACCTGTCTTTGAGGCCTAAGCCTTCTGTTCTGACAAATGCTTGAATGGGAGTTTAAATGTTCACTTCCAGTGCATAACTACTGAAGGAAAAGATATAACTCAGATGTTGGCTGGAAGTTCGTAAGAAAGACTCAGGAAGGTAGCTATAAATTTATTTTCATAAATCTATAATGATCAAAGGTGGGGGATTTGTGCTGGTTTTACTGAGGTCTGCTTTGTATTTGGTTAAATTCTTTCTAATTATTTTGCTTTTAACATCTTAGTCTGTATTCTGGAGAGTGAATCTGTACAAATTACAGAGAATTTTGTATTTGTTGCTCAAGCCACAAGCCATTGTGGATTTGAGACTGAATGTGTAGGATAAGGTCCTAACCTGTTTGGGTAGCCCCTGTTAGAGTGTGTTCTGTTCACATTAGAGAATTGTTGCCTAATTAGTAATACCGCAAACTGAATCTGTAGTTTCAAAAATCAAAGTGTTTTGGAAAAATATTAATGGTTGTGGGTTACTTGTTAATAAAGTCAAATGGAAGTCTTTTCACTGAAGATTGAAAGCTTCAAGGAGAAATAGCAATTTCACAGGAGAGAGATTTGATGGATTCTGATTTTCAAAACAGATTTCCAGCCTAATTTTCAAGGGAACATTCAAAAAAGGCCATTTAGACTGGCTCACATCAGAGAACACTTCTACCTTTCTGAGATACAAAAATTGTTTTTTGAGTGCAGTCACAATGAAACAAGATCAGTCCTCTTCACTGTAATACAATTTAATTCAATGGTTTTTTAAATCATCTCACAGAAACAGCAGCTGAAATGTGATTAAAATAAAAGAATCAATGAAAACAACCTGCAGTGGAGCATCAAGGCTGATTCTCTGCTTTCTTGTGACGGTGTAGTTTGGCAGTTGCTGAATTTGTACCAGGACTCTTCTTTGAGGAACACTATTTTTAGTTGTCTTTTCTGTCCACAATGAGATTACAGGCAAAGAAAGGTATCAATGTATTCTATGAGAATAAATGTTGTATATATATTGGGGTGAGTCTTGGTACTTTTAAATTTTTTTTATTACTATTATTTTTATTTTAAGCTTCTGAAATTCTCAAATCACAGTCATTTCTGTGGAATAAAATGAAATTTAGCAATCATATCCTATGCATCTCACCAGTATTAAAAAATGAAACCAGTTTAGTTTTAAAGCCATATACACTTAGAAAGTATGTATGTTAGTCCTGGAAAAAGTAGAAGCCATTTCTAGCCTGCCTTAACAGCCACACATCATGCTGACAAATAATATCAACACACTGCCCCCACAAGAAACTCCCATATGTCTGATTATTCTGGAAGCATATCATACACATACCAGACTTTGGTCGCAAGCAGGTGCAAACCTCATTATTTCTAAGCCAGCAGCATTATCCTCAGTTTTACTGGGTAAGTCTATCATGGAAGGTTTTGTGTTAGGGTGTAACTTCGTGAATTTGATGCTTTATGCATATATATCTTCAGTTACTATAAGTATTGCTTTGTTAACTTTAGCAGCGTAACCCTTCATCCTGTGAGAATTTAAAAGATGGTTTTAAGAGCAGCTGACCTTCAAGAAGCTATCTACCCACAGTAATACCAAGAGACCCTCAATCGAATGCACTTTATTAATGTTTCCACAATCTCTCCTTACACAAACACGGCAAAACAGGTTCTGACATTCATTCACTATTTCAAGATTAGGGGTAACATTGTCACCCAGCCTACACTTCTATTTTAAGAGACTCAGTAAACTTACTTGAAATATATTTAATAATAAGTCGCCATCACAAGCAAAACCCTCTGCAGCAATTTCCTCATTGGAAAAAGAATATTATACTTTTTAAAGAGAAGAGATAATGTATTTATTTGAAATAATGTGATGGGGTGTTAAAAAAGTGCAATGAGAGTTGCCAGTAAATGTAGGATTTGGCAGGCATATAAAAAAAAAATCATCAGATTGAAATAGTACTTTTGATAGTACTCAGAAATCTTTAGCTCTGTATAGAATTACACCTTGTTACTATAAGCAAACACAAAGTTTTATTGAATGTGTTTACACACACAGAGACACATTTCTTTATTACTACAAGGTATAGTAATGCTTTTCATACACAGCACGCAAGCTAAACTCTCTTCCTAACACCTTACCCACATCCCCCTGAACCTGTTAAGAAGGTTGCCCTGACTTCGTCAGGGACCAGAATCTCACCCTTTGACTGTACTGCTCTGAGTTCAGCATAGGATGAATCCTAAAAGTCATGCTGTGTTTCCAGGTACTTTAAAGCCATAAATCCATATTTAATTAGAAGTGCATGAAATGCTGTAGAAGATAAGATCTCTGTTCTAAAAATGAAATAAAAAACTGGGCCTTTGGCTTTGTTCTCTGACTCTGGGCCATAATTTAATTAAAACTGCATATCATATGCTAAAAATCTCATTGACAAGTCTTAGTTGAGGAATTCAGATTCCTTGTGGTACCTCAATCTGTGCTTTCTATTTTACTGTCATATTGCTCCGTATTCTTATCCTCTCCCCCACCC
This sequence comes from Fulmarus glacialis, assembly GCF_000690835.1. Classification (NCBI taxonomy): domain Eukaryota; kingdom Metazoa; phylum Chordata; class Aves; order Procellariiformes; family Procellariidae; genus Fulmarus; species Fulmarus glacialis. The sequence continues at coordinate 71,225 of NW_009203378.1, read as the reverse complement.
CCTGCATCTCACACTCCTTCCTTTCTTGTTTCTCATTAACAAAGTGAATTCCTTTGAGAATTAATGCTGTAATGTTGAAGTTTGAACACTGGCATCTTACTATCTCAATGGGTATCTTACTTGACAGCTCTGTGAATTTCAGCTCTCTTCTTTAACAGCATATATTTGTGGGAAAAGGCTGGCATTGAATTTAAGTGCAGGGAGCTCAGGCAGGCTTGAAATGGAAACCTAGTTAAAATAACTGTGCTTTCTTCCTCTTGCATTAGAAACTGGAGTAGGCTTGAGACACTAAAAAGAAAATGGAATATCGATGATGTAACTGGAAAGCCCATCACTTGCACCAAAACCCAGGGTGTGATATTCATGTTTTATTATACCAGTTTGCTATTTCCTTTTGCAGCAAGGCTATGGACAATGACACTGAGGTAGATCTTGCTTGTATCTCTAGGGACTTTTGCGTTCATGTGGGGAAACTTCTGTTCTTGAATCCATGAAATAGCTTTCATATTTTGGCAGTGACGGTCTGGGAAGTGGAGACAATCACAAAAATGGGGTTTAGGTATTGCCATTAAAAATCTTGCCATTACAAAGAATTGTAAGATACAATAGCATTTCCAGTTCCTAGGATAGAGAGAAACGGTGGCGTTTCAGACCTATCTCATTTCAAAGACATCTTCTTTAGATAGTACGAAACTGTAGGTACTTGAGATTGCAAGCTATTTAAAGCAACTACTGTGTGTTTTCAGTGTGTGTATGCATTTATAAGCCTGCCATTGAGTGGGAATATGGATATGACAGAAGACTGTTCATTGACAGAAGACAACAGGGAAGCTAGTACTGTACTATATCTACCTACACTATGTAAACTGAAGTTATTAATCTATCTGGAGCAGTAAAATACTAATTCCCATAGAAAGAAAGACTACTCATATATAAAAGTGATGTTGTCATAGTCTTAATTTATATGGCATTGGCTGATTATTTGGAACTGGTCTGTAAGAAGTCAATTCACATGGATTTTCCACATAATTAGATCTACAGTGACTCTCAGACACTGGACCCACGTGTATCATTTGCATGAGATATCTTAATATAAGTATTTCACAGTATATTTCCTTCTCACAGCTGTACTTCTGAAGCTGCACCCACACCTTCTGTTCTTGAAAAATTGCACTTTCTTTCCAACAGCTGAATTTTGCAAGTAGGAAAATTCATCTCTGCCCACTCCCTCTCCCCCCCTCAATTTTCAGGCAGAATCCAAATCCTGCCGATACCGATGAATATCCATTCATTGACTCATGGGTTCTTTATTTGTACAATCGCTAGTCGATATGTTGCTGTGCTCCTCACACAGGGGACTGGCCAGGTTAGATGTTCAGGATGCACGGCAGTCAAAAGTAACCTGATGGATAAATCAAGAGGCAGATCCCACGTTCCTTTCGGTATGCTTCCAGTTAAAAGCTTGCTCATTACATGTAGATATCTACGCACAGAAATTATGTTGTAGTGGAATCCGTGACAAAAATCCTAAAACACTGCTCTCCTCTTTCTTACAAGAATTATCATGCCAAAAGAACTGGTGTAAAGATTGGAGCAAGCAAGGGCAGAATCTGTCCCTGTTAACTAAAATCAGCGCAGGGTTTGATTTGAAGAGAAAAAGAGGGAAGGTAAGGATTTTTGCACTGGAATAACCTCTGGGAATATAGCAACAAAGGTTTGGATTTTTTTAGGCATTTAGGTGTTTAAAGGTGAAAATAAGCACCAAATATGATGGGGTTTTGTGAGTACAGTGGGATTAAGGGGCAAGAAACAGGCAAGGGAGTATGAGACGCAGTCTGAAAACCTTGCATGAAGCTAAGCCAATTTACATTGTCAGGGGGATGGGGCCTTGCTTCTATACGACAGTTTTTATCTGCTTAGCAATTCACTTTCTGCTGATAATTATAACATTATTTGGAGTTCTAGGTTTGGGGTTTTTTTTTGCAGTAAAATCCATCATGTGGCAAATGAAAAGCATTTTTGCTTAGGATTAATTATAACACAAGAAGGCTCTCACAATGTTTCTGCTACAATGGTTTCAATAATTCTATTTTCAAAACAAATAGGCAAAAAAGTTTTCCACCCTTTTATTTTTATGCAGTATGTGATTCTCATGTTTTGCCACTGCTGTCAGTGCATTCTAGCTCAATATTTTTTCAGTGTTTTATTTTTTGTTTCATGGTATTTTCAATAATTAGCTTATCATGACTCTTTTTTTCTATTTTTTGCTCATGATGCTACTTTTTTTTTGTGTGATGTTCCCTCTCCGCCTGAGATGGGTGGAGATGCATATTTGTCTCCTCTATAGGAGGGATTGAAATGGCTGGTATTGACTTGACATCTATTTCTTTCTGTGTGAAAAATCATCCCCTGCCCTTCGAATTTAATTAAAAATGGTTGCTAGGGCACATGCCCCACTTAACAGACACCCTGGGTTTCTAGTGAATATGAAATATAGGATACAATACCACAGTGCACTACATTTTCGCACATCGTCATTGAAAATATCCAGCCTTTAGAATGAAGCTTAGCATATAATAAGTCTAAGGCCATAGGTCTAGTGGAAAAAAATTGCAGTGCACATACCCCATCTCCAGCAAATGCCTAGCAAGGACACAAGGCTGGAGCGTTAAAAGGCTGAGGTTCAATTCCCTGCTTAGCTTTTCCGTGTGACCCTGGACACGCTGCTTAGGCATCCATAATGGTTAATAGGAGTTTTTTTCCAACCAGTCATTAGCTTGGCTACATTGTAAAAGAGGATCTCCTTGTGCTACAGGGTGTGGACAATGAAAATACCTGCAAAATTCTGAGATACTGAGCCACAAAAGTCACTAAAAGTAGAGAGAGGAAAGGAAAGAGAAAGATGGAGAGAAAGGGAAGATATAGCAGTTGATTCCTTTCTATAGTAGTGCTATTTGCCCAAACATATCTTAATGTCTGAGATTTCCGATTTTGTATTTTTTTCACTACCGTCAAATGAATGAATATGATCTTTATGTAAAATAAGCCAAGATTACTTTCTTTTTCCAAACTAAAAATCACTTCTTAATTTTCATCTTGTGTTGAAAAAAACTTTCTACTATCTTGCCATATAATCTAAGTGAAGGAATGAAAATGGACCCAAATACTACAATCATGCCAATGTCAAGGAAAGCAAGATTTGGCCTTCTACCTGCATTTTATAGAAAAAACTGTCACAACTGCCTCCCACATAACTTTTTTAGAAAGAAAGAGAAACGAAAACTGGACTTCAGTTCAGTTCATGTTACTCTCCCAGGAGATGCCTTTACTGATGGCATCAGTGTTCTTCTGCACTCACAGTGAGTGATGTGACTTCATATTTCGTAGTGATTTGTTTACTTGCAGTCCAGCATTCAGCCACTTGGTATATCATCTGAAGCTGTACTTAAGCTCCAGTTAACAAGTGAGAAGCAGAGCTGACACACAAACTCTCTGTAGTCTGTAGGTGCATTCATTGGTAAAAATCTCCCAGTCTAAAGCAGACAGTTGTGTTATTTATCATAGCAAATAAAGTAAGAATTAGTAAAAATGGGGCAATGCCTCAAATTGTCCTGTATATATCTATCTAAATATTTCTTTGTGTAAACTCACTTTCATCACTTAATATTTGTGTCTCAGTTATTTGCCTTTTCAGTGACTGTTCGAGAATGAGGGCTTTTCTGTTCTTGTCTTCACAGCTCATAACTTTTATTACTACGATCAACTCTCTTTCCTTCTCACCACATTTTTAAGAAACCAGTTTTTTATGATGCGGTAAGTAGTACTGAGCACAGCAGAAGTGAAGTCTTGCCAGATATTTCATTACTACTTCCTTACATTTACATCCTACATTTATAGCACTATGTTGGCTTTTAAATTTATTCTTAAAGTTGTCTAGACATTTATGGACAGAAGACCATATCAAAATCCTTGAGAACATGCTCTCCTCTACTTCATTTCTATACTCTCCTTGCTTATATTTGCAAAACGTGTGCTTTAGAATTTTTATTTTGATTGAGAGAAATTTTTTTTCTCCATTTACAATCCTCTATGCAAGGAATTGAGCAAGGTCACAAGGTGTTTTTCTTCCCTTATTCTTTTCTCTAGGGTATTACGTAGAGAAACTGTGGTAAGGAATTACCATCTGATCTGATACGTTATGCTCTGCACTGAGTACCTGATAAAATGAACCAAGTACATCATCAGAAGATGGATGGTTTTGTGGTTAAGACAGTGGACTAAAACTCAAAAACTCAAAAACATTCAACATTTTAGCTCTCTTGCAGGCTTCCTGTGGGCTTGTCTATATTGCAGGAAATGTTGTGTCATGAAGAAATCCTTGGGTTAATGCCAAACCAAGGTTGAATGTCCACAATGAATAGTGCAATGCTGGAGAGATATATTAGCTTGAGACTCAAAAGCAATACAGTTGTATTGGCCTGAAGATAATGAGCTTCTCAGCAAGGCGTATTAACTGTAATACAGCACTGCTGGAAATATCAGCTCCCATTTTTGAAGCCAGCCTGGCTGCAGGTCCACTGAGCTCTGGCAGTTTTGAATATTCCTGGTTCTGCAAGACAGATATGCTTTCAGTGACTTTCAGCAATCAATTTAATCTCACTCTGTTTGTATTATTGTGCTTTCTATTACTCTTCTAAAATATTATTATTTTGGAAAATTGATGCAAATTTATTTCTCTTTGCCTGTTCAAGTTGCAGTTGATCTTCTAGAAACACCTCTCTTTTTATATATTAGAATAGGGCATTGTGTTATAGTATCTAAATGTCACTGTGAGAGAAATAATAAGCAATAATTAAAATGGTCAGAGGCTGTGGGTAAGTAAAGTCTGTATGACACTGTAAAACATTCTGTCAGTGTTTCTCAATCTGTGGTCAAAATAGCACTGGTAGTCAGTAAAACACCAGAAAATAGACAACAAAACAAAAGAAAATGTGTGTATTTTTAACTAGGTGCTTTCCCACTCATGCAAGCCAGGAAACAAAACAATATGATGGAAAATATAAACAATAAATGAACATTATAGTTTAACTTAGTTTTTACTTTGTTACCAAGAAAAAAACCACATTATAGCAATGCTTGAATTATTACATGGATTTTTTTTTTTTTTCCCCCTAGAGATTAAAAAATCCTTTAATTATAACAGGCTGAGAAAGTCTGCTCAGGCTATGCTCTAGCTAAAAAAGGCACCACAGAATATCTTTCCAGGAAAAAATGGGCATAAGCAAGGTATTTCCTTTGCAATCTATACTAACTTCCAGACAAACGTTTTATAACTTTTTAGCCACTTACAAGCTTCAGGGGACTTTTAGAAAAGCTAATCTAAATAACTTTTGGAATAATAATAATAATAATAATAATAAGCACTTAAAATACATATTGCATGGGTTTATAATATTATTATCACAATAATAATTAAAATTAAAATAATTTATAAAACATAACAATCCCTCTCTATGAGGCCTGTGTAGTGTGTATCTAGTTCACCTTAGAGAAGGAATCCCTGGTTTTAGCTAGCCTTTTTTTTTTTTTCCCCCCTAACAATTTTGCATTTGTGCATTGTGGTGCGGGTTCAGATGCACCTCAAAGAACTTTTCAAACCTGCTTAGTAACCAGCAATGGTTAAAGCCTCAGTGGAGTACAAGAAGCTAAATGTTAAATGCTTCTCCTTTTTACCCAAGGATAGCCTGCTTGGAATGAAATATAACAGGCTTACACAACTGAAACCCCAAGAGACAACTTTGCCACTGTAAAATATGATTAGTTTATCATCATCCAACAAAGCCAGCTGCTTCAACACAATCCAACACCACACACAACCCCACACACACCCCAATTTGCCCAGGAGGGCCAAACTGTGAGAACTTTACTGAAATCAGTGTAAGCCTCTAGAAGCTCACACCCTGTGTATCATTCAAGGCTTGTCTCTCCATCAGTGTAATACCTCATGAGAAGTGTTCTGGCTCTCTGGTCCAGTATCAACTCAGAAGAAGGCATGACAAATCCTGAGTCACTCACACCATTTCTTTCAGTACGTGAGTATTTAGGCATTGCCTTTTCCCCTGCAACACTCCCTTCTAAGCATAGTCTGAGTCAAACCATTTTTAACTTACAAGATCTGAGACCAGCCTTGCTTTTACTACGTTTCCTCCATAATGTGACCATTATTCTCTGGATTTTAGCTGGGCTAGTTTTTATTCATGCAATGAAAACATATCTCATCTTCTCTTTTCTAAAATATACTGAAATAAACACTGAAATGTATAAAACAACCCTATGTGGTTAAGGGAAAACATACTCTTACCTACTATAGTTAGAATTTAAAAAAGGGGACATTAATTTCAATGCATTAGAACTGCTGCTCAGAGATTTATACTGTGGTCTGATAGACAGCTACACACAAACCATGCCATTATCATCCCAGCTAAGCAAGTCATTTGGACTTTTCACAGCAGAACAGCAATGGTAATTGATTGCAGGTGTTTCAGGCAATGAGCAGCACTGGGATACTTCACTCCTTCAGCCTGCCTCAAACAACACTGCACCAGCAGGAGGATGCATGGGGCTGGTCTGCTTGGCAGGTACTGAATGCACAAAGTGTTTGGAAAATGACTAACTCATAACTTGCTGGAGGATCTTGTTTTCATTAATATTTTTTCTATGACTTATAAAGTTTGTGACTTTCTTTTCCTTTCTCAATAGGAGTCTCCTGTATTTAGCAAGATGCAAACAAATGTTTAGATTTGTAAAATGTAGAATGGGTAAGGAAGTCCTGGGCATCTGTAAGGCTGAAGAAAGGAAAGGAGAAGCAGGGAGGTATTTGGCCAGGTCTGGCACAGGTTGAGTGAGAGGAAATTGTAATGGAATATCAACCTTGACCAAGTGAAAAGTGTGTCAGGCCCTCTTGACTCTCTCACTATATACCTGTCCTTTTATGGTATAAGATCTAATGCTTTGATTTATCTAAGAACCACAACTGACTTTGCTTAGGGACCAATGTCTCACTTAAAATAAAAACCTAAAGAGTAATGAAACATCTCATTCAGTGCAATGAAATACTTTGTTTTATGTTAAGGAGTCTTACTTCACTTTAAAAATATCCAAGCAGTATTGCCCTTTGAAATTAAAACTGAAAATCTTGCCCTAGAAAATGACAGAAACCAGTTAAACAGTTAACTTTTGGAGAAAGTAGATGAGCAAGGTTTGTTGCTGACTCTCACTTGGGCTGGTTGACAGCTGGACCGTGTTGAAGCAAACGGTTTACGATGAGTTAGTTCTAGGGCTGGGAGAATGGCTCTTCTTGCACAAAACTATTTCCTGAATTTGATTAAAATTTACAGTTGTATTTCTGGCGAGTGAATTAGCATAGAAAAAAAAGTCATGATTCTATTCAGTCTTCCAGCCAGGTCTGAGCAGCTTGTGCCACCTCTGCTCCTCTGGGGGTTATTTTGCATCCTGACCAGTTCACAGCCCTGGATGAGATTATTCTTCTGTAGTCCCTGGCAGTGCACACAATTCAGCAGCATTTCACTCTTATGGCAGAGAGTGACACAAAAGGTGGCTTGTCTCTCTCATAACACAGCTTTGTGTTCGGCTTTATTGGGACTAGCTAAGTGCTATGGACTTCATGTGAGAGTGAAATATGAATTAACCTGGACAAGAGAATGATTTCTGGATTAAGGAAGTAGGCAAACAAGATTGAGGTAGAAACCAAAGGGAGTGGTAAAATGACTGCTTCACTAGGTCCTGATGGGTTCCTGCTAAAACCAAAAGGGATTTCTCTTACTGATTTTGATGGAACTTGAAGAGGACTCCAAGGACTGAAGGATCATGAAATTAGAAGTAAAGAAAGGGGGTGGAGTCATGCTAATGCTTGATACGGACAGTGAAAATTGATGAAGATGAGACAACATGGACAGAAGCATTTGGAAAGGAGAGTGACATGGTCTGGCCTTGTGAGAGAACCATGATTATAGAGTATTTCTATTTTATCTGGGACAAAGTTAGGAGACTGAAGTCACTGCAGCACTTAGGGAAGCTGCAGTCCGTTAGTAAATTGTTACCATCTGGCAAGAGCAGAGAATGAACACAGAAAAAGGAGGAGGAATCTGCAGACTAGGAAAACGTTACTTTTGCACATTTGTATGCCATAGCTTATTCCACTTGGATTTTAGCAAATTTGTACTTGCTATAGAGTGGTTATTCATTATTTGCATTGTGCCTAGACCTGAGAGCCTTCAGCTATGTACAGGACAAAGCTGTATTCCAAACTGTACGTTTATACGTTTTGTTGCTGTTTCCAAGGACCCAGAAGGTGCACACATTCCTGCAGTCCTCGTGATTCTTTGCAGCTTGACAGGAGGAATTCTCCGTTCCTGGGTCTCCTAACCATATCTTTGAGTGGAGATCTGAATATAAAAGCTGGTTTTCATTCTCTGTTTCTGGGAAGATGAAGCACAGTTTCACTCTTATTCACCCTGACTCCCAGCTCTAGGCTTGACACTAAAACAAGGCTATATTGACTAACATACAAGGTTGAGCCCTTAGTTACAAGACTGAAAGCAAAAGCTTGTAAGTAAGATAAATACATAACAAAATTCTAGTTTCTGCTTCGACAGCAGCCTGCTTGCTTAGCTGGTTCAGTGTCCCTCACCAGCACGCTTGTGGCCAGTCATGACTGCAAAAGCCAGGGACCCAGATTGAGCTACGTCTGCCGGGTGAATCCCTATCTCCAGAGCAACTCCTGTTCCAAAGACTCCCACTTACTTTTCTTGGAGTTGTACTCTCGGTACAAATGCCCATGACTTTTTTTCTCTAAGTTTCATAATGTTCAGTCGTGGGAGAAGTAAATTATACAAATGTCATTCAGAACCCTTTTAGGGGTTAGTACCACAGGTGCTCTTATTCCTAGTCATCAGTCTTCTGAAACCCAATTAAGACCACTAATAAACATTGATCACCTGTTATACAAGATAGTAGTTATGCATGTTTTATGGTGCTATGGGTTGTGGGTGTGCTCGCAACTTTCCATAGAGACTACAAAATATCTAACCCAGTAACAGATGGTGAGAGATGAGTTGACATACACAGTTGTATTAGCTCTGACTTTAGCAACATGACAGAAAGGAGCCTGGTTGTTACTGGGATTCCCCACTGGATGACTGCTTAATGTTTAAATGCCAATGTAGGAAACACTGGCAGCATTCAGAGACTTACAGTCCTCAATGTCCTCAGAGCTTTTGCGCCTTTTCTGCTGAGATCTGATGATGTGGCTGCCAGCTTTTCGTCTGGCAAAATTGCTTTCAACAAACATCAAATTTGTTGGTCTTTAATATTAAAGTTGTAATGTAAGTTTAACTTTACTGAAAGATTTAGCCAATGCTTGTTACATTTATCTCAGTTGTTGTTGTGCAAGACGCTATGGAAAGAAACAATTTTTGTCAAAAGACTTTAAAATCCAATTATAGAAAACTAGTACCCAAGTTATTTCATTGATAAATTGTCAAGTTCATTTTTATGATGGACTTAGGGAATTTTTCCGATTTACTGAAATTAAATAAAGATGGAGGACTTGTTGGAATCTTTGATAGTACTGCCAGCAAGTGAATTTCATCACTATAGCTGCAAAAAACAAATAACCACTATAGAACTGTGGATGTCAAGAGTAAAGGAACTGAAAAAAATTCCATGACTTACTGCCTGCATTAGATTAACAGCTCAACTATTTGAGGAAAAAAGGGACAAGTTGTTAAAAATAAATCATTGATGTAACTTTAATAATAACAGTATGTATACTTCTGTAACCCATAACTTACAGTGCTTTGACTTTGCTGTATCCCCATATCCTGTATACCTGTCACTCTCTCCTTTACTGGTTATATAAAGAAATAAGTTGTGTTACTGGCAATTTTCTTTATCTCCAGTAAAAGCTTGTAATCAGAAACTCAGTTTGCAATAAGGTATTTTAATTAATGATAATAAAACTGAAGGTCATTCTACTGGGAAAATATTGGATAAATTTATTGTGCTCTTCAAATAAGAAATATATTACAAAGAAACACCAGAAATTCTGGGTTGTTCAGCTTCCTCAAATATTTGACATCTGAAAAAAGCACACTTTGTTGGCTAAGAACTCATGGACCATTCCTAATGAAACAAAAATGTACTCTTAAACTGCTAAATAAGTTGGAGTCAATAAAGTTAGACCTTAGATGAATTTAGTTGATCTAAGTTTTCCCTCATCTTTTATGGATTGGTAGGAATGAGAAGTCTTGCCAATACTGGTGCGCAGTTTTTCTAGGGCCTATACAGAATAACATATGCCTGTGTCACCACAGATGTTACAAGACAGAGAGGAAAAGTAAATATTGTCTCATTTCACAGATGGTAAACTAAGGAATAAAAGGTTATTTTCCTTTTATTTCCCCCCTCCCCTTTGTAATTCTTATTCAGAACAACACATTAGCATGAGTTTAATCCCGAGTCAAATGTAAGGAGCAGACAAACCATGGTCTCAACTCAACAGGAGAATTACTTCCAGAGCTTTAATTATGTTAGCATTCCTCATGACTTTTTAACTGACTGTTGGTGACAGAGGAAGTAAATCAGTAGCAGATCTGGAAACTGAATCCAGTTTCCATCCATCATGCTATGAACAAGATTATAAAAGCTTTTAGGATGCCTTAATTTGCAGTCCACACCAATGCCACCCCCACCACTTTCTTTGTACCATGCAGAGCAGACTCTTCCTGAGTATCTTTGAATGGTCCTTTTGAGCATGTCTCTATTAACACAGTCCAGATTAGAAGCATACTTTTGAAGTGGATCTCCTGATCATACCTTCTTGACACGCTTTCATCTGCAATGAGTGTATGAACAGGATTGCTTTCAGATTAGGTGCTCCAGAGGGCACCTAGTGTACTGGAAACATTAATGGGTGTTGAATTCAGAGGACCAGACCCAGTGTAAAATCCCGTTGCACACAGCATGAACACCTAGTTCTCAGGACCAGCTGCCGCATGCTGTAGACCCTCTCCTATTGCCCTGCACTAATTGCAGATGAAGACTTAGGCTTTATATCTATTTCTAAGTTTGCCCCTGTGCACTAGCGGTTGACAGAAGAAGGGGTGCATGGAACAGTTAGAAGACAGGACTAGATTATTTATCCAGGGATTATTGCCAAAACCCTCTGATCTCAGGTGCATGGCTGAGCTTCAGTAATACTGAAAATGGAGTGACTAATGAGGTCAAGAGATTGTTCTCACCCCTGGCACTTTTACAGAGTCCACAAGGTTGGACAAGACAGAAGAGAGAGATGACAAGATTTGCTATAAAGTGCCTGTAGACTTGATTTTACACGGGATCAGACTTTTTGCTGGACCATCCTCATGTAAAAATTTACTGCTTTTAGTAAACCAAGCCAAATATGGTGTTAGATGAATACTCTCTGTAGCCAATACTAGAGAATGTGCACAGTTTTCTGGATCACAAAACACTAATTTTGTATACCTTAACCAAGAGGCTTGTGTTAAAACCATTCTCATTAAAACTGTATCAAAATCAGAGACAGAGCACATGGCGTGTAACTAATTGCAGAATAAGGCCCTAAGAATGCTTTACATTCACTAAACAAGACTGTTATTGCTGTTTGTGTGTGTTTAAATTAAATGTTGAGCTTTGTTAATTAAGAATAACAATATTTATAATAATTAACTCTGTTGTTTGACAGATAAATCTGTATTTCTTCTTTTTTTTTTCTTTTTTTTGTCTTGGTGAGGTAGCATGAGGGTTTGGCATACTTATTAAGAATGGCTACATCATCCTTACTTCTGGATCAAAATTAAAACACCATTAAAAACTGAACTCTGCTCAAGGTTAGACATACTACAAGTTCAGGTGGCAAAGGTGTGATGAGTTCATTCAAAAGATAAGTCCATATAAAATATCTGGTTTTGGAAAATTAGATAAGAAAAGTTAGATCAATTAGTTAATATGGGATAAAGGTTTATCTTGGTGGTATGGATTTACTAGGAGAAAGAGGGCACAAGGGACATTAGCATCCTTGTCAAAATAGGTTGCTGTTGCACTCTGTTATGCCGTGTAATAGGGATTCCTCTGATGGCATAACTCCCTTTTAGATGAGTTAGTGATATCCAAATCTTTTAGGTTTAATGGAAGCAGCTTTCTTTGGGCTGTGCTACCTCTGCAGGTGTGGAAACAAGAAAGCCTGAGGCAGCAGTATTTGCTCTGGATCCAGCAGCGTAGTCTTAGACTAACAACTTCCAGCAAAACACTCATTGATTTGAGCTTGCTGCCAATAAATCTTGCTGATTTGCTTAAGATGTTGCACAAACATTATATCTTTTTAAAAGGCCAGATTTATCTATTTTTGACCATGTTTTGCCAAGTTCTGAATTAATCTACTCAAAGTTTTCCTTTTTTACAGAGAAAAAGAAGGCAATCACAATAATACTGTCAAGTATTATTCATTTTGAATCTTACACTCAGCCTCATTCCAATGCCACTGGAAGCAAAGGGAGGTTTTTCAGATTATTTCGATACCATGGACCCATACTAGATTGGGAGATTGGGACATACTGAGTGCCATTCATTGCCACTGAAGTTAAAAGCACATCCAGTTTTTCATAAGCTGTTAGACTGAACTGATTTCAAGTTTGAGTTGGAGATTTTTGAATTAATTTAAAATTGAATCAAACCTCTCAGATTATTATTCTTCATATGTATGGAATTGATTTAGGATCTCTATTTAGAATTAAATAACTTCTTACTCTATCAAGCTGTCATTTTTACATGCTATAATAACATTCGCCCTATCCCAGGAAACTTTTGAACTAAGGGCAAAGCATCTGTGAGAAAAGATAGCATCATATGAAATACATGTTGTGGGAAACTGAGAGAGAGAGGCAGGAGAAAATATTATAAAATGGAGTAAGAAAACTGTCAAAGAAAGACAAAATAATAATAAAACAAAGCTTATTTTAGAAGTTCCCGTTAAAAATGATCACAAAATTTTTGGATCCATGGGCACATATATATATATATAGATAGATAGATAGATAGATAGATAGGGTTTTGGAGGCATGGCCTTTTTTTTGAATATAGATGAACTTACTTTATTCAACACACAGATATTTCTTCCTAGCACTACCACCTATCTGGAAGATTCATTCATTTTATCTTACAACCCATATTTTCCAATTGACAAATATTTTGTGATTTTTTGTTAGAATCTCATTAAAGGTACTTGATTTTGGGCAAGTGACATATATATACTGTCCCAATTCTGATCCATTCAAATACCCACAATATGTACACTTAAGACATCAGCTGAGTTCCCTCTTCATTCTTCCACCTCTAAAGTAGTTGGTAGGACTGGGGAATTAAGATGGGACATTTGAGCCACCTGGAAAGAACTGTGGAGATAACAGTTGTCAACAGCAGAGATGAACTGAAAGACATGAGTACAAAGACATCATTGTCTTCAAAGTGAGTAGGAACAATTTCATAAAAAGATTTTGAAAGCAAGAGGACTATATTTCCCTTGACTGTATTTGGAATTTCTGTGTTCAAAACTCAAACACCGTAAAATATGTGTTGGGTCATTGTTAGACACAGTAAATTTGGTGATTACGATACTGCAGCTGTTCAGGAGTAGAAGTTAAGATGCTGCTTCCATCACTTAATAATCTTCTGTTCCTCCTTTCAGGTTCCTTTGTTCCCAGATTTATGTGGACTGTGTCTATCTTTAGCTATATTTATGCTGAGTTATTAATCTGGCTACACTATTGCTAAAAAAAACTATACAGAAATAAGTAAGAATTTAGACTTGTTGTGTAATCAGAAACTTCTATGGTAAAATGTCTTTCTGGATTGAAAAATGCCATAAAAAATAGATCTATTAGTTAGGGAAGTTAATTCTGATGAAGTACTCATTTCAAAAGAAATTTGAAAAGAATTTCCAAATTCTTAATTAGTCTTCCTAAACTTAGCCTTTCTTAGTCTAGCTTTAATAGCTTTAATATAGAAGACACTTCCCCAAAATTCCTGTAAATCAAAACTAACAAAAAAATCCAAATAATATCAGCAAGTACTTTGGGGCACAAAGTAGGATTCAAATGTGAAGTGTCTCTCTGCCAACTGTTGCCACACCATCATGCCTTGCTCGAGCAGACTGAGGGGCTGTCAGTGTCAACATCCTTTGACTTATTCCACATGCCAAGACTCTAACAATAACCAGTCCTTTGGCCACTGCATGCAGGACTTGTTTCAAAGCCCCCAAGCAATTTCCTGAGAACACATCCTTGCCCAATCTTGACCCTCAAAAAAAAAAAAAAAAAAAAAAAAAATTCTTTTTAAAAAAAAAAAAAAAAAAAAAGATTCATTCTTAGAAGAATGACAGGATAAAATGATTTTCTGAAGGAGGTCAAAAGGTTGATACATTAGGTATAGCGCAGCTTTACTGTGAAAGCTCTCTTTCATGAAATATGCTGTACGTTAAGTTTGCTTCACTAGCGCTCCAAATGGTGTTAATGTTGACAGACCATTCTTGTGACACACAGAAAAAACACTAGGAATGCCTTTGTGAGGTGTCTCCTGTGTTTCCTTCCACAGCCGAGCTCATTCTTCAAGATAGCTCTTATCTGTTATTAAATAAAATGGAGAAATCCTAGAATGTGTTGTTTTTAAGGGATTTGAATGGATACAAACAAAAAAATAACCTCATTTTAAAGTAGGTAAGGAAAATGACTTGGCCATTAGTTTTGTTTTGAGTGCTCTTCTTTTTCTTGACAAGGAGAGTGTATTATAAGGGTTGCTACTCTCATAAAAAGTGCTATATTTTGTATTTACTGTACATTTCTTTGAAACGTCCATTCCTTTGCGTACAGATGTTCTGTGTTTGCAGCTGATCCTGGCTCAGGGAACAAAATGTGGAAAATACAGCCACTTGCCAGAGTCTGAGGCTGTCTTCCCTAGCTCCATTGGCCAGTATTAGGGGATCTCCAGGCTATGAGAAAAATCCTGGGTTTCTCCAGCCTCTGGAGATTATGACTGTGATGTTTATAATCCCTTGTCCTGATGATAATCCTTCCATCTAGTAAAATCCAACCCAATCTAGTCAAGTCCAATCCAATGGATGTTCTTCAGTAAGTGTGAACATTCAGGAAAACCTTCGTGGTAACAGGTTCCAGGCGTTTGTGTGCAAGTGTTTTCCCCACAAATTAGATTTGTAGATTTTTATGCTTAGGATTCCATAAATATTTACACCCACAAGCAAACTGAACAGCATACTGACTTCACAAAATAACAGCTCTCCGTGTATTTACATGGAATCCAGTGAAGATTTGTCAGTTTTTTGGAAAGTTTTGCCTTTCTTAAGGGACTTTTAATAAAACCTAAATATTCAGGTCATTCTTCACAAACTATTGAGTTGCTAAAAGAAACGTTGACTTTTTAAAAGCTTTCAATTAGGCCTGCTACTTGATCCATTTTAGCAGTTTTATTGAACTAATAACATTGTTCTCCCTGGATTATGATTCCGAGGGAGACCGTGATTCAAAGCATTTAACAGAAGTTGAATGAAATCATTCACATGATCAAAGTGACTCATCTGCATATGTTTTTGCAAGCTTAATCCTCAAAAACAGATGCTATTAGTTTACCAGTCATACACAATAGCTAACTAGCTCCTAGCAGAGTGGAAAACAACGCTGGGAAAGAATCTGTTAGCTTTTATACTAACAGGCAAACAGTACTAAATAAATTTTTAAAAGATAAAAAAAAAGGTAAAAAACAACAATACATTGTCCCTTAAGTATTCTGGTATCTAAAAGGCTGCTTACTAGACCAAATCCAATAAAATGAACAGGTAGATTAGCTCAGTTCATTGCTTTTAATTAAATACATCCTGAGCTACGCTCTCAATGAATTAGCAAGAAACATTTGCTGCTTCTCATTTACACCCTTGCTAAAGTAGCAATTGGAGCAACTCTATTCTGACTAAACACTAGGAAAGAACGGTGTATAAGGAGCCAGGTGTGGGCTTTGCAAACGCAAAGAATTAATCCCAAGGGAAGGGGAGGGATGATCCAGGTGAATTTTGACTTGGAAGTACCATTTTTCAAAAGCATGTAATCCACAATGTAATCCTGAATCCTTCTTAAGGGCAGGCTTTCCTGCAGAAATATTATCCTGACCTTTCTCTTGTTGTTGCTATGGAAAGAAATGCTTCCTGGTTTCTGGCAAAGGGCCAGTAATTGTATTTAAATGGGGTGTTGAACAACCATAATATGTGCAGTGTGCTATTATTTCTTTGTGGGAGGTTTATTATAGGCTTCTGGTATATAATCTAAATTAGATGTCTGAGGAAAAATAATGCTTTTAAGTTTGGAAATTGTATTCTGTCTTTAAAATTCCCTGATTTCCCTGATAGTCTTTTGAAGTTCTTCTGAAGCTGTAAATGTTATCTATATTCCTTAATCAAACCATCCTTTCAACCAGCTGCAGCAGAATGTCTCTCTTTTATGTTTATGGGAACTTGGATGCAATTATTTTACAGAGATGAACTTGCTATAAACAACCCTATCATTTCTAGACTTTCAAATTTCATTATCTTAAGCACAAATCAACATTGACGCTGCTCTAGTCTGGCTCTGATGTGCTGTTTAGAATTAACATGGGTGGGTGATCTTTTATTCAATTTCATTATATCAGTGAGTAAATTTAGCAAGTAAGTTAGCACAGGTTGGGGAATGAAATTTTTCAAGCTATTCACGGTACTTAAATCTTAACAGGTTGGTGGACACAGAAAAATAGAATCAACCATATTATCCTTGTCTGCAGGTGCCTGGAAATGAATAAATTTTATACTAAAGTGCTAGGAACTGAGTGATCATTAGTACCTGGGATTTTATCTTTCCTGCATGGTTTATAAGAATTAATGAGTATTGCATATTTGATTTATATTCAGCTTTTTTTTTCCCCCTTTTTTTTAAAGACAGGATTGTTTATGTGTGTACATAATTATTTGAATGTCTAAACAAGGTGGACTTGACTGTTAATAAACTTAGAAACAAAAGTCAGTTAGGCAGACATTAATGGTTCTAGCATAGGCTTCTCATTCCACTGAAATCAAATGATCTTGATTTTGTTTTCAATAGGTGTTGGATAATTCCAGACAGTGCTGTTTCCTCTAGCATCTCCTACAGTCTGTTCATAAAGATACATTCATATGTCCATGAAATGTCATAGAAAAGCAATTAAACTTCTTATAAAGTTGCACACGATCTGAACTTGTCACTCTGCCTTTTTGCTTGCAGTGACTTTTCAGCAAAGGTTATCTTTCTTGACTTTCTCTTAAAAAACACTTTCCTGCTGTTTCCATCCTCAGTGCCTCTGAAAGAGCCACTTCTGCTACAATCTGCTGTGAATCAGCTAAGTAATTATGTTCAGTAAAAAGATAAAGTATACACCTGTTATTTTCCATTTTTCCTAACTGTGTTGTACTCAGTGATGCTTAACCATCCTCCACTGCAGGCCTACTAAGAAGTGTATCTCTTTTGTATGTACTGGGGCTGCTTAACACGTATCTAAATTGAATTGGAACTTTACTGGTCTTCATAATCAGGAAACAATAATTTTTGATACTTCTGCTCAGCTTCTGAAAGAGGACAGTTTGGCCCGGTAATTACAGACAGGAGAAATACAATGGATCAACGTTCATAGAGTCTCTAACACATGCCTAACTTAATGTCGTTACAACTTCTGTCTGTCTAATGGATCATGATGAAGGGTTCAGTAATGCAGTATGTAGGTAGGTAAAAGAGCATGAGACTGGTCTGCTGAGTAAGATCAAAGCTTCACCTAGCTCAGGATTTGCCCCATGACAGTTACCAATTATAGATGCACAGGGGAAGGTATAAGAATCTGCAAGCAGGTTGTGACATACTTCCCAGGAATGCTGAATGCTTGCAGCTTCAGATCTTCCTGGGCCAAAAGGGCATCTTTATATTTAACAGTCACTGTTCTACTCCTTCTTTTCCTTTGTAACTCTAACCTGTAAACTTCCCAGAAACACAGGATTCTACATCTCAACTCCATGTGGTCTGGAAGCTTGGTTTCTTTTTTCATTTTAAAACTATGCACTAGCTTCATTTGAAGCACCCCAATGCTTGTCTTGAAGGAGAAATAAAAAATAATTTTCTATTCATATTCTTCGTACATTGTGATTCTGAAGATCTTCAGCAGTTTATCCATCAGCTATTTTCCATGATAAAACATGCTGCCCTACTGAATTCCTTGAAATGCTCCATACCTTTGACCATACTTGTCATTCTCTTACTGCCGTCTAGTTAGTCACACTGAGCTGCCTGACCATTACTAATTATGTGTTATGCAAATGATGAGAAATGAAAAAAACAGCAATCAAGAAATTAAAAAATGTAGAAATTATGGGAAAAACACTCATCTTCTAAAGCCAATTACTGGCTATCCAATTTAAAAGTCAATGTTCATCTACTTTATCACTACTGAATAAAATTTACCCACATTAATAACAAGCAAGGATTGCTGCTTAGTGTATTTCTTTTGATCACATAATCCGTACATGTCCTACACAATAATTTTTGTGATTGTTTAAGCTAATGAATATTATTTTATAATTGATCTAGACCAACACAGAATGTGGGAGCATCTTCCAAAGGTATCTGTCTAGAAGCATTTTTATACTATATGGTAAATTGATGACTCATGATTACCTGACACATACTGTTTTGTTACTTAATGCACCATGGGAATTAATTTGCTGAATAAGAAGCAGCAGTTCTACAAATTCATTTTAACAGTAGTCTTCATAAGGACTTTATATTATTCAAAAGGTTCATAAAGTTTTTGAAGTCTTCAGACAAACATGCATTTTACTGCTGGCACTTCAAGCTTCAAAGAGTGGCTAATATAACTATTTTGTCTTTCACCAGATAGGGCATGGAGAAAAACCTTAAGAATGTTGTTGAGTTGTATTTCACTGGCTGCTACAAGGTTTCTATGCATGAAGCATGCCATTGACATCACTCACTCACAATGTATGGTCTGAAGCAATCAGGCTAAGAAAATCTGGAGATAAAAGTAGGAAAGCAGCAGGGGGACTAGAGTGAGTGAAGCAAAACATATCAATCTGTGAAAGATGCCTGACTGCTTCCAATTGTACTGTCATGATCTTCTGATTTATCCTCCAGGGAGGAAGGATTGCAATTATACTGCACCAACAGGTACAAAAATGGAAGGAAAAATACATCTTGAGCATAGTTGAAGATTTGTCAGTTTTATACAAAATCTCCTTTGGGCCCTTCTTAAACCTGTGTTAGAATGAAAATAAAATTCAACCAAGCTTGTTTTATATGGTTCACAAATGTTAAAAAACACCGAGTTTGTATAGACTTAAAAGTCCAAATGCGTATGAATAAATATGCACTGCTCTGGGCTCAAATATTAGGGAACACAAACACTAACTGTAATTGGGAGGTTTGGGAGGGAATTAAATAATAAATACTGTAGTGTTTACCACTGTAAAGGTCTGATTCTTACCTGTGTTAGTAAGGAGTGTATCAAGAATAATGCCAAGAAACAAATATAATTGCATAAATTTTATGCCAGTGTAGAAGTCATGCTCCCAGTGTTCTAAGTGCCTAATAAATATTCTTCAGAAATCTTCTCTGACCTAGGAAATTATTGCTATTTTACTAAGAAGATAATAAAGTAGAAGTAAGCTAAGTAATTTGCATAAGTAATAATAGCATGTCAATGGTGAGAGTTAGTAAAAAGGCACAAGGAATCCCAGTGCTGTAAGTGGCAGTCAGAATTGTTGCCAGGAAAAGGAAAAAAAAAAAATCCTGCCAAAATTAGTCTGTGATAGTTTTTAGAGAGAACTGTAATTCCAATCAAACCTATCAGTCTCTAGTCAAAACGTGAAAAAGTAATTTGAATGGACTTTTAGATGAAATGAAAATTTGTATTTTGCTTAATCTTAAAAATTCATTCCACTCTTTCTGATTGAACAAGAAAACACAGGAAAAATATCCAATTCAAAACTAGAGTGCGGGAAACCTCTTTGTTAGAAACGTCGGCTGGAAACACCTTCTTTAATTTGAAAACTTCTAGCCAAAAGAATTATTTATTTTCAATCCGGAATTTTTGAATACATCTATTTGTTCAGAAAATCATGGGGGATTCCCATGGCAATTTTCCAAGCATTTCTACTTTTGAACAATTCGCTAATTCAATTCAATCTATTTCCTCTACGGTTATCCAAAAGATGTCTTTGTGCCTTCCAGAAGGGTATTACACCATTTTCAGCTTTTCTTTATGGTCTGCTTCTGTGCACCTTTTGAGCCAGACCTCCATCAGCCCTCGGGTCTTTGGTCTATTCTGAATCAAAGACATCATGCAAGACTGGGTGTCTCCTTGCTAAATCCCACGGCATATCTTTTCCATTCATACGGTAAATGGCCAGCTGCTGGTGAGTCTTACCTTAAGACAACCCCATCATGTCAAGGAGGAGTCACAGTCATGATTTCTACAGTTCCTTTTGGCTATACCTTGCTTGTCTTCATCTGCAGCTTGATCTTCTGGATGACAATAATGAGGACATGGTCCTGCGATTACTTCTTGAACGTGTATGGGCTCTCCTGCTCAGAGCTTCAGCCCTCAGGCTTGCAGAGGCAACTGCAGGTTTCCCAGTGACTGGTTGGTGAACCTGGTCGTGGCAGTCAGCTTGAACCCACACTTACCTGATTTGTCTCTAGTGTCATCCTATCAAAATGCTTTGCAGAGCTGGATGGTTTCAGGCTTTTAAAGACAAAACTACTTTGCTTTTCCTAAGGCATTTTGCTTATTTCTATCTTGTGAATAGGAGCAGGTATGAAATACAGATGAGTCTGAAGATTTAAGAGGGGAAAGATGTGTCAGATCCTGGTGATTTCAAAAGGAATGCCACTGGATCTGAAACTGCTTCAAATAATAACCAAAATAATGGATGCAGAAATAAACTATGGTCCTTTTAAAAAGAAGACCCATAATAAACTGGATATACAAAGAACGCACCTGAAAGGAAAACCTTGCTGAAAGCAGTTCTTGTTGCAGCTACTAAGAATCTGTCATTATAATTATATTTTCTGTGGAACCTTGTGCCATTAATTGGACACACCAAGACATTTCTCAGAATTAGTTGTTTAAAGCACAGCTCCTATCTCTCAGCGTAGTGCAGTCAAAATAAAACCTTCCAAACAACCCTTTCAACTTTCACTGTCATCACCTGCCAAAGTGACTCTTTGAAAGGGTTTTTGTTTTAGTAGCTGTTTGAGATGAAAGAAGCATCGTCATATCCACAGATAAAACTCCTGTGATGAATCTCTGTTGCCATTTGGGCAAGAAGGAGTGCTTTTCTTCCCAAGATTTTATTGATTGTTTGTGAACTCATTGATAAAACAGGCTGTGTGCCTTGCTGTAAAATGCTGCCAGCTCTGCATGCCGACTGGTTTAACAATGAATCCAATACTAAATGTCCTATTTATGACAGGAGCCTTACGAAAAGCCATGCTTTTAAAATAACAAATGATACTTTGTACATCATTTTACTAAGGAGATGTTATTCAAAGGAAACAGGAATTAGAGTTGTAATGCTATTTATTTTTTAAAGCTAGCAAACATATTTTGTAAGTTCATCAGTGGGAAGTCAAAAAAGCAAATGAAGTTAAGCCTAAAATCATGGGGAAAAGGTAATCCAGGTTACACAGTCCTACCTGGAAAGATAATTATGTATTCTTTTATCTGATATCAAAGACAGAAATTAAAAATCTGAAACTTCATAAGATCCTAGCTGGAATTAATCAATAGGATTCCAAACATTCCAAGTATCACCTTGTATTAGCGAGGCTTAGCTATGTGCATTGGAGTACAGTTAATCTGGAAATACCAGCTAAATTTAGAGTTACCTGCAGTTGCAAGCAGGAAAGCGCAGTGAATTGTGATCAGCATTTGTCCTCATGTTTGCTGTGAGTGATGGAGGCAAGTCAGGGTAAGCATGCACACTCAGATAATCAGTTACCTGACAGGGCTTTGGATGATGAAAAGTCCTTTCTCTGTCTCCAGAGAGCACAATGCTTATTTCAGACGTTTCCTGGAAGACAAAGGGATGGAAGAAGAGCCTCTAGATTATACTGAGGTGACAGAGATCTGCTGATAAAAATGTAAAGGTCAAAAGGCTCCATCCTCCACTGGTGTAAACCAGGATAACTTCAGCTATGACACCAACTTACACCTGCTGAGGTTCTTGACTACCAAGATAGTTTCTGTGTCTTTTTTGCTTTGCTTGTCACACAGCACAAAGGCCATGCAGAAGCCGCAAAAGCATAGTTAAGTTCCAGAAAAAAGCATTTGCTATTTACACACCAAGGTGTGTAATTAGTAGGCAATTTTCTGGCAGTTTACAGAAAAAAACCCAAACACCAACAATCCTCAAGCTCAACAACAGCAAGGACCACTGCATGGCTTACATAACATTTGAAGGGCACTAATAGATAAACCAGAGCTCATGTGTTTAGCTTTGAGTAGTTTAGACCACTCCTAAGGATGGGTGCAGGGGGGACCTGAAGGTCGAGCTGAAACTTGCATGACATATCTAGAAGAAAATAGATAACATCCTTGTGAATTTGATAGTCTTTGATAATTGATTATATCTATAACCAAGTGAATCACACTTCTCTCAAGTATGTACTTTCACCATGTAAGTGGCTACAAAGCCTCCCTGGAGCTGTGTGTGACATTTCTTGTATTTTCACTGACATTCACTCACGTTTACGTTTTATTTCACATTTATTTTTCAAATGGTTGTAATGGAGAGCACCACTAAAGAGACGACATGTAAGGAAAAAAAAAAAGAAACAAAAAATAAAACCAAAAATGTGGACTTCCACTATTATGTGAATGATATTCAAATGTATTTTATCAAATCTTGGCATGGCGCTTTCTTGCTAAATGATCTGAATTCATTCTGGAATGGACAGAAAGTTAATTGACTTTGCTTAAATCTGTCTTCAACTGAATTGCTGTTGATTGGCACATGACATAAGTACAGAAGGGTGATTTCCACATACCTGCATTTTGATGGATTGGAACCCAAAACTTACCTTGTTAAGGCTTGCTATTGTTGTTTCAAGGTGGGGGTTTTTTATATTATTTTTTGAAGGATGTAGCAAATGAAGTGTTCATTAGCTGCAGATGATTGGAGAACATTATTTCTACTTTCATTACAAGCAGGTCTGATTAGTGCAGGGCTTTTTGTGTTGGCCTTCCTGCCACAGTGTGCCCTCTCCAGCAGCTTGGAATTCTCTGGACAGACTAACACTGCTGATCGTATCACTCCTGCACTGCCGTCCTCGCAGTGCCTCTCTGTTTGACAGTAACCAGTTGCCATGGAAATAATTGTGGTGTCACAAATTCAGTGTTATGATTTCAATAGACGATCATGTAAAGTGGAAGAAATGGTCTGCAAGAGTAGCTAACACAAATGGCAAAGGAAACAATAAAAACACATCCAAGAGGACAACACTGTCTGGTAACTGTCTGTAAGGTTTTTCGGACTAGTCCTTCAGGTAGATTTTTCAAGTCAGATTCCTTTTCTTCAATATTTCTGTTGATGGGAACTCTGCCACATTTTCTATTAATCCTTAGGCAGTTAGATATTCAGTGAAGTGACAGCAGCATTACACAACAGCAGGTATCTAGGGCTACAGAAAGTGTACCAGACAGCATCTCATTTGTATTCTGCCCCATTTATGGCCGAGACACTGCTTACATGAAGCACTGGTACGTAGCCATGGCCCTTCTGTCATTCAACACACACTAAAAAGTCATGTGCATCAGACATGGATGGAGGTGACAAGGTGTTTTTCTGCCAGCCACTGCACCTGGCACTACTTGTTGGACCAGAGATACCTCATTTTTTTTGTCTCTCTCTCCTTTTTTTCTTTGATTTATTGGAACATTTCTTGTTTGAGCTGTATTCATGGAAAAGCTCTGCACCAACATCAGTTGTTATATATGGAAAGGCTACTTATCTACAAAGAGACCCAATGTTAATGCTGTAAATCAGTTTATGAAAATCTCCATGTTCTGCAGCTAGCCTTTGTCCACATGTAAGGTTTCTCACCCAGCTTAAGCATATTAATTTTCTGAGGACACTTTCTGAGGTTTAGCTATTTAACTATGGTATGGTAACCAGAAGTCCCAGTTTAGCTGGGAAAGATCAAGAAAGCTGGAAGTTATCCATCCCTTTCAAAAACTCTGAAAATTTATTTTTTGGCCCAAATTTTTGCTAGGAGAAATAGAACTTCCCTTCTTTCCACCCTTTGAGATAGTGAATAAATAATTCCTAGAAAGTTACAGTAGACCGAAACTTTGGCTCTAATATAGCTCAACATATTGCTGTTTCACTTGCCTAGTCGTAGTCGGGAGTTATCCTAATTTCCTGATGATGAATGCTTCCTGCCTGAACCTGTCCTGATAGAATATTTGGAGTCAAGTAAGAGCCATAAACTTGCATGAAGGCATAAAGGCGTAAAAGATATAGTATTTACAGTAGACGTATTATAGATTACTGTCCAGGAAGTCTATTAAGGGATATGAAATAGGTTACCCTATGCTTTATTTAATCATCTGTAGAATGAGGGTATTAATATCTCCCTACCTCATGAGCATATTGTGAGGGTAAATACATTCCTAGCTACAAGTTATTTACATTGGTGTCCTGGGACAACACAGTAACTAGATAGTATTGGGGAGGTGTGTGTGTGAGTTTTTTTCAGTTTTACTAAACTAAACTAATTAATTCCTGGTTTAATGCCATTGACTCTAAAGCAGCAAATTTTGTCATTGAATTTTAACAGTTTCAAAACAAGGCTTTGAAGGTTTCTCTTGTGCTGCCCACAATATCTCAAACCTACGGGTTAAGTTGTGTTTGAAAAGTGTCCAGGGTGCTCCCAGCACATACCAGCATACTCTGTTTTCCTTATGTTTGGGCCAGAGTCATTCCCTTTTGCCTTCTGGATCTATTTGAAATAATCAGCTTTCTCCTTGGGAGCATTTGCATGCAAGAATTAGTTTTCTCATGCATAGAGGGTGTTTTTCATTTCTGAGAGAAATTCAAGGAAAGAATGAGAAATGTTTTGATTTATGCAAAGCTGTGAATGTTTTTGGAATTTATTTTTAAATCTAGCTACAACGGGCTTACACTTATATAATTTGTTCTAGGCCTTGTCTATACAGAAATGTTAAACTAGTTTAAAAAAAATGTCTGGGTAACATTAGGATTCTAATCCTAGCACTGATCTTGGGCATAATCACAAGAAAATTGATATAGGGTACATAAAGATTTTCAGAGTAGCGCCATTATCAATGTAAATAAAACTGGGTGGGGTTTTCTGGTAGAAAATAGGCCTTGTCAGACAAACTAGACATTGGGGTTTTTTATGGTATTACAAGTATGGTTGTCAAAGTTAATGTTGGTACAAGAGCTGGGCTGTAATTCAAAACAAGACTTAGGAATGCTGTTCAGGACGGAAATGGCTGAAAGTTAGGGTCTTAGCTCTGTAAATCAAATTTTCAAGGCACAGGTAGGTCTATATCTTGTATGGGAAAGAGCTAAATTCTTACCAGTAGGAATCCCAAACTCCACACATTGATTTGGGGGATGTTAAAGAAAATTCTGTTGAAAAGTAAACACCTGAAACTCAAAGGAAGAGATGGAAAAAGAGAGATCTCCAGTAGCCTTCCAAGGGCAAATGATACAATTTGGCCTTTGGAGAAGGTAAGAGGCTTTATTAGGGTGAGTCAGGACAGGAATTCCTCTTGCCTTGGAAGAGCCTTCTCAGTGCCCTGACAACAGGGAAAGAAAGGGAGGAAAAGAGCATCACTCACGTTTGGTTCCTCTGTGAGGCACATTATGTACTTCAGGCCATGGCAAAGGACATCTGAGGCTGCTTCGTGCTCAGAGCCAGCTGGGATAGTGCTGGAGGACCATGTGCGGCAGAGTGAGCCGTAGTGAGGGAGCCTGTGTCATCCATGCTGCCTTTGGAGAGCACGCTCCAGAGTGAATTATCATCAGCTCTGTGCCTGGATGTGGGAGAAAGCTAACTGGAGAGGTCCAAAACTGATGAGGAGTGAACTAAAAAATAAGCAGTGTAGATAGACGGTGGGAGGTCCAAGAATCACACTCACTCCCTGACACTCTTTACTTAGTAGTGTAGATGTACTAATATAAACAAATTATAGTAATGCCTCAACAGATGCAGAAGCAATGACATTTCTGTCTCTCTCCTATCTTCATGACAAGAGTAGCTGTTTAGACTACATCCAAGCAGCTGTCCATAAGGAACCACTATTTTGATATGAATTCAGTGCAGTCCAAGCAAGTTAGTTATTATCTGAACAGAAACCATTAGGGGTTTTTTTTGCCAATTTAGGCAAAAGATTGCTTGATGTTTGCACACCAAATGGCACGAGTTGGGCAAGGGGTGCATTTCAGGGGATCTTGGAGGATTTGGAAAAGTAGGCTAAAAGAACTCCTGTCCTGAACTACAGGTTATAAATGACACATTAGGTATGTGATCATTTCACTGAACATCTATCTCCCTGATGTCTCGCAGACATTTGATGTAGTCCTGTATGACATTCTGATAACAAAATTATCACTGTACAAAAATCAGTGAAGATCTCTCAAATGGATTAAAACGAACTCAGTTTGGCAAGTGACAGCTTGCCAAAACTACAGCCTTTGTGCAGGGGAGAGATGCTTTTGATTAGTTATTTTTAAGCTTTGATGTTATCTCTGCTTTTTCATGTATTTCACCATTTTCCTCAGCGGAAGATTCTGTTTTGCAGGCATTTTGGTTGTTGTTGTTCAGAAATGTAAGGGAAATAGTTTTACAATAAAAATCCATGTAAGTATAAAAACTATCCAAGCTTTGAAACTAGAAGACTTTCATTCATCCATTTTTCATCTTCTTTCTTTCTTTTTTTATCCTCCCCCCCCCTCCCTCCCCAAATTTGAGATTTCAGCACCTTGGTCTATTTCAGGAAAGGAGAAAAAACCATGAAATCCTGAAGATTTTGCAATATGGAAAAATCATTTGCCATCCAGCTCTAATTAAAAACTTTCTCTAATTAAATCTTACTTAATTGACAGATCTCAAAAAAATGTAATAATGAATCATCATACTATGGAGCTAGTCCCAGTGCAATCTGTTCTTGACCAAATGCTATACAACATCCTTATCTGCAGCCTTGAGAGAGTATAGTCATTGCCAGTAAAATTTACTAATGACAGAAATGGGTGGTGTAGTAAATAATGAGGAGATTAATTTCTATGAACAATTTTGGTAATTCCTTGAGTGCTTGTTTTCATCTGATACACATGAAAAATACACCTTTAGGAAAGAGGTAGGTAGGTCGTGAATGCAAAGTGGCGGGCAGTACTTGAGATGCTGAAATACTCAAAACTGTTGTGGTAGCAAAGCGACTTAACGTGAGATCTCTGTGTGAGGCTGTAGCTAACAGGACAAAACAGCTTTGGTGCATGCATAAAGACAGAATATCAAATAGGCACATGACGTTGATATCCCCACATGAAGATATTGCAATGCAGTGGCTAGGCCTTGTGTCCATACTGCAGAAAAAACAATGTAAACTGAGGTGGTTCAGAAAGGACCCACAAAGATGCTACTAGTTCTGGAAAGCTGATTGTATAATGAAAGACAGGAGTTTAAGGAGTATGCTAATCATTTATCCAAGAGCTGCTAAGTTGATTATTGACACAACTACAAATCAGAGGATATCAGGCTGTTAGTGGTTCTTATTCTAGCAAAAATAGATGTAATGAAACTTCACTTTTGAAGCTGAAATCAGAAAAGTCTGGGCTAGAAAAAAAGACACAATTTTTTAGCAATGAATGCAAATAATAACTGGACTGATATTTCCTGGAGTATAGTGGCTTCTCTAGCTTTTAATGTCTTTAACCCAAGGCCAGATACTTGCTAAAATGCATGCCTAACTGCAGAGAGATTCACAGAAGTGATAATGCGATGTGTAAACAGTTTTAGGATGTGCTTTCAAAACACAATAAAATGGCTGTAGGACCTCGGTGTCCCAGGCAGGATGGGATCCATCAGGGGTCTTCCCCCTACCCCCATTTTGTCCCCTCTAATTTTTCCTCCCTCTTTTGTGTCGTTAGTACTGATCATTTGGCTGCAGGATGAGGCAGACGAGCTCACTGATTGGGCTGGAAACTAACCTAAAAACAAGAAGAAAGCAACCCCAGTGACTGAAATGGCATGTTCAGAGCAATGAGCAATCTGAGACCACATCTACCTACACAGACCTTTCTAAACTTGCTCCTTTTCTTGCTCTAACAGCTCAAACAGAGATGCTGGCTGGTCTTGTCCCTGCCATCTCAGACAAAATGTCCCATGGAAAGGTTCACAATCTGTGTCCCACTTAAGGCACAAATGGAAGAGGGCAACACAGTCTAGACAACAAGACAAGTCACTACTTTCCATTAGGCAGTGTGGAGCCCAGAGGGTAACTGGACCGTGAAGAGACCTGCATCCCAGAATATTTCCTTGCTAGAAGTTTCTACCATCTCTGGACTGGGACTTCTTTTTTCTTTTTCTAAAATGCAGCAATTTGTCTTTGTATATTGTGTTGCTGAGGGCAGGGAGAAGAGAGAGGTCTTGCTGCTTTCCTGACCTAAGAAAAGATGATAGCCTCTGCTAAACGAGCACTTACAAAGTCAGCCAAGCCAAGTGCCTGTACTTCAGGCACAGAAGTAAACCTTTAACTCACTAGGGAATGTTTTTGCCAGAAAACTTAAATGAATGTCGTATTTATACAGCTAAGTGGGGTTTTTTTTAGTTCTCTCTCATGAACTTAGGAAGATAAATTGATAGCTATGACATTATGTTGAATTTTACCCTAAATTGACTAAATCCAAACCAATATGCTGATCTTGGATGCCTGTGTACTGCAGCCATGGGGGATTAGGCCAGAGGTCTGGAATCGGTCTTTTCTAACACAAGAACTGGGGGCTATCACGTGAACTAACAAAGACGGTCGTTCATCATGCAAAGTTTTCTAAAGATGTGGCACTCCGTTCTGCAGGTTATGAATGCCAAAGGTTGACATGGGTTCAGATAGATAGACACATTTGTGTAATAAAAATCCAATGAAGGCAATTTAGTACTAAGAAATCATTTCTGGTTCAGGAAGCCCCTAAGCAGCAAACTGCTGGATGTAAAGGAATACTAACATATTCCCAAGACATACTCTTGGAAAACCATATGTTTGCCTTGTTCCTATGCTCTTCTGTAGGCATCCCCTACAACCCACTGCCAGAAACAGAACACTGCGCTTGGTGAAACTTTATCTGATTCACTTTTAAGCTCATCTGGTAAAGACTATGTGATTCTATGGATATACATTCAGCATCTTACCCTGACTGCAGGAACTTATCATTTGAGGAGGCGGTTCTTGATATAGGCCTATCATTTCTCACTATCATCTTTAATTTGACATTCCACCACAGTTGGTTTGCAACCAGCCTCAGCTGTTCAAAATCCTCACATTCAACTATAAATTCCTTGCGACTACTTGTATCTAAAAAGCTTCCAAAAGTATACGTGGAATTTACTACAAGAATTTTCTTCCCAAGGGAGTGGCTCTAAGTTTTTGGCCAGACTTTCCTAGACCTTGTGATGCCCTGCAGTTTGCCTTACAAGTTCAGCACACTTGTCACCTGACAGTATCGCACAACTGAACTGGAAAGAGGAAAATACTGGCTCATTCATGTGGTCTGGAATTAAACCCATCAGTGTTATTTAAAGTGATAAGTAGAGCTTACATGTACAGTAAGTCAGCCAGCACAGCATGATAAATTATGCTTTCCTCTCTGTCAAAGGATTTTTGAATCACAATTGAAATATTTTTCCATGTTCAAAGTCTGGATATGGAAGATAGATATGGAAGCTAAAAAAAACCCAGGCCTTGACTTACATCCTAAGTTAAGTGACAATGTGGTTTTAAATACATTAAGGGCTTTGTCTACTTGGGAATCTTCTCTTGTAAAATAAGGTATTTCTAAATAACTTGAAGCACAGGTCTCTCTATTTCAGAGTGCATTAAACTGAACAAGAAAAAAAAAAAACAACAAAACCAAACAGGCATTTCTGGAATAGGAGTATCTACAAAGAGACACATTCTTACGAGAAAGCTATTCTGGTTAAATTTCCCATGTAGACAGAACTTTAATTAATTCACTGTAAAACCATGTATGGAAACTCTCATTTTGATTTAAACTCAAATTATATCAGTTTAATTTGTTTCCTTAAATTGACAGGTGTAAATGATATAACTAATTTTAATCTGGATACTAGAACATTTCAACATTTCAGCTTACTTGGCTTTAACATCAATTTTGGGGCTTGTCTGTATTCACAGTTATACAGGTTTAATTTGAGATATCAACATATTTAGGCAAACCAGTGCAAGAGATTATGCAGCAAGCTCATATTCTCATCTGCCCAAGTATTGCTTGATTGCAGCTACATTTAAACTGAAGAAGAAAAAGACACGTAGAAAGAAAGAATGTCCATATAGGCATCTGTATTATTTTAAATAGAGCTGTGCAAGTCTGTATGTAGACTGTCTCTCACTTACACTTGTTCATCTCTTATCTGTCGATAAAATACATGAAGGTCTAAGCTCAGCTGTCTGCTTTTTCTTGGATTTAAGTGATACGTATTCAAAAAGGATGTTCCATCAAGTCTAGTGCAGGACAGGACTGGTTAGCAGGACATGGAAACTTCAAACGCTCCGTTTCACTAGAGGAGGTGAATGAGTAATGAGTAATTATGCATCTTGTACATCTTCCCTGAGCAGACCAAAATTCATATCTACAGTTTTGGCAACAACATGCCAGCAGCACATAAACCTTTCCACCTGGTTGTCACTCAGCTTTGGACCAGTACACAGGGTAATCCAGGTCACTCAGTACATCAGATGCTCTCCTTGCTACATACGGTAACTTTTTTAACACGGAAATCCTAGTGCTTGATGTTATTTACGGATCATCATGCTGAACTGCTTCAAATGTACTCTATGAAACCCACATGGTCAAAACATTGCTGTACGCCTCTGATTCCAATGCAGACATGCAGGCTCACGCTCTAATATTCTGCTCGCTCCTCTCTTGTGTGAGAATGTTGCAAATGAAGCTTCTTCCCTGATAAGAAAAAAGATACTAGCAATTACAATAGGTTTTGAGTAGGGGAGTGAGGAATATAAATGAGCAGAAAGGTGCCAAGATATCAAGACTAAACCATCTGGATTAGCGATAGTTGTAAAGTGAATTTTTAATGTGGTGGGTTGTGGGGTTTTTTTTGGTCCTGATTTGAATAGGATCTGTTTTCATGTCCTGTGTACCATAAACCTCTTTCAAAAAGGTCAAGTCAGACTAAATGAAACATTATTAAGATAGTCTGTATTTTTCGTCCTTGAAGTTACTTTATCGCAAATACTTATACAATCCAATTGCTAGTTAAAAAAAGGAGAGAAAGAGACAAAAAGAAAAAGAGAGGCAAGGCGGAAAGAAAGGATATTACTTTCTTTTCACACTTGGGTCTTTGCTTTTGTTTTGTAATGAATTCCTGCATTTCTGCAGTCGCACTCAGGAGAATGCTGGAAGGTTACTTCCCATAATGAACACAGTCTGATATGTGAAGGGCACATCTGCAAATGCTGCTGTGAATCTGAAAGGTGAAAGCCAAGTGAGAGGCATGAGGGATGGTGAATGAAGGGAAGGAGATGAAGGGGGGAGAGACAAGGTTTGCTAAGTGAAAAAAGGCACAGGCCGCTAAAAAGGTAGTGGGACAGTGGGTTTCCCTATGAAAGATTAGTTGTATTGTTATACAGAAGGTTTTTATTATGGCTGTGCACAGACTTGGTGCAAGAGTGTCTGGCCTCTTCTGCTTGCTTTCACTTAAAGCTGTGTATCCTGCTTCCCTTGAGAATTTCTTCCAGCTCTGTATTGCAGCCAGTTCAATTAAAATCCTGCTG
>NW_009203378.1:0-38975 GCF_000690835.1 Fulmarus glacialis | reverse complement strand
GAGTGCCACAATTATCAGCATGAAATCACAGGAATAAGCAAGTGTCATCAATTGCTGTGATCTTGAGGCTGGATGGTCTTGGACACAGACTGCATAACAAAGACAATGTAAGATGTTTGAGTGCAGAGTTTTAGTTGCTTTCTGCTTCTGTGATAATGTCTACGACACAAGAAAATAACTTTTAAGGTGTGGTTACTATTGCGTCTTTGATAAACTCACAGTATAGTTGGAGTTTTTTCTTTTAATATTCAGATGAAGAAAATCCTTTTTTTTCTTTTTTTGGGTGGGCTGATAAGTCTTACTGTCTAGACATGTTCTTACGTTGCCATGAGGCATTAAAATAATCAGTGCATTTCTTCTATATGTGAGTTTCTTCATTACATTTGTGCTCTATAAATATTTTAGTATGTAGTTTTTCCTGGAAGGAAAGGTAAATTGATAACTTTTAAGCAAATATCAGATAATAACTGCTAGTTTTCAACTCACAAATGTTACCATCTACAATATGCTTCCAGCAGTTACACTTACTCATCCAAAGACCAGAGACAATACCTTGTGACCCATCAGTCATAAAGAGAAACAATACAGCATAACTGTCCTTTTTTATTTCCACTACTGAATGTTGTCAAAAAACTGCCCATGACCCACCTTTATGTGAGAAATTATTTGCCAGAAATACTTACCAATAAATTAAGATAAATATATCTGAGACACTCATAAACTGCTAATGGAAAATCCACCAACAAAACCATAAGCTAACTGTGCCCTTATTAAAAGTTAGATGTTTAACTTCAATGTAGAGTCCATGTGTGTGAAGTAGATCTTCTACATCAGAAAGAGCAGGTAGCCATAAGTTGTCCCCACTCCATAACTTCTATTAAGATTTTTTTTTTTTTAAGAAACAAGATTTTCTTTTTCTTCTCTCTACTATTTCAATAAAGATATCATTTAAGGAAACTTTTTTTTTCTTAAAATGCTATGTAAATCTTGATGTTTCAAAAGAAAACAGCAATCAAGCTTCATAAGCAAAATGTTATATTAGCAGCAAACTGCACAGTACTCAGCATAGTATTAAGTCAGATGCTCAGTTTGATCCAGATTTTTAGGATTCAGTCTTCTTTTACCAAATGAAATATCTAAAATGATGACTGAGATCAGTAAAAAGGAGATCTGTCTTTAAAGGTAAATATCATGGTAAAGCAAACCATCTGAAAGAGATTTAGTCAAAGTGACTAACTCCACCTATTTCCTTGGAAATGGAAAGACAAACACAATAGAGCATGTTGCTGTGGCTTAATGGGTTACTGTGGTTTAGGGTTAATGTGTTTTATTTCAGCACAGTTGGGATGGGCTAAAACCATACACATGGTCAGTTGCCAGGGCTTAACTAATGAGTGACAACTTGCTATACTGTGGTACCACAACCAGCTACTGTCATTAGCAATCACTAGCTATCAGTGCCTTCTATCTTTTAGTGTTTGCATTGAGGGAAATGGCAAAAAGGTTCATTGACTTAAATTAAATCAGATTTTTATTCTATAGGTGAAATTTGTCATGGGGCAGTCTAACAAATTCCAAAGTGGTGATGTACCTCTGTGTATTAAAACATCAAAATAAGTTTTATGATGTGTGCAGACCTTATTCTGAATTTTTGTACAAGAGCAAACTATATCCAAAGACTGCCTTTTTCCACAGCCTTGAGAAATACACTGAGACTCATGACACGAGTTCAGCAGTGTAAAAGTCAGGTGTTTGTCTAAGCTCATTACCTAACTTCCATCTCTAGTTGATGGAGAGCAAATAACTCTTCCAGAAGCTGATTCATCCCTAGCTATCCTAAGAAATCAGTATGATGTGCAAAAGCGTATCACAATACATGCTGTTGCTAACAATATTCTAATGCTGACATAAAGTGGTTAGCATTAAATAGAATAAAATCATTGTTTTTCCCCTTGTCTGAATATAGAATATTGCTGAGTTTTGAGACTTAAGGAAATTTCATGAGGATGAAACTTCTGCTTATATAGACTTTCATTAGCTTAGTTGCAATAAATTTTCTTAAAGCTGGAACTGAACAACATTTTTCTTTCCCCAAAGGTTAGTGATTTGTAATTGAGTCACAACAGTATTGGTTCCAATTTGCCCCCAGTTTATAAAAACCAATGTATTAAGAATAATTTTTTCTGATGAAGCTGTTGTAATATTGGAGAGACTGGTTGTGTCTTCCGCTGTGCTTGGTTGCTTTTTTAAAATTGGCTTTTTCCAGGAATGAAAACCTAATTTCTAAAATGCAGACAAACAATATAGTCCTTCCTCCTCCACTCTCACCCTGCTTTTCGATGCTGCCTTTATCTAAGAATCTTCTTTGTCAGGTCCTGTGTCAAATCACTGGCTGACACTACACCATGACTTCTATTAACCTAATGCCTAACAACAGTACTGTAAATCTGAAAATAGACTGTAGCAGTAGCTTTTGCCTGCTGTTACACAGCTATCAACAGTAAAATTTTTCCATAAGACATGCAGCAGTGGGCTTTAGCATATTTCTGAGTTTTTATAGTGCAGAAACATTGTCTACCCAAAACACAACTCAGCGTTTGAATGCATGGACCATGAAACTGTTAATGGTAAATTCAGTAAATAAAATCCTTTTGTATGCATGATTTACACCATAGATCTCAACGTGTTTTTCAAAGGAGATCAGTAAAGAATTGATGCAGAGAACTGAAGGAAAACCAGTCAAGTGCTCACTTATGTTTGATTTTTCTGATAGCCCCATAGAGACACCTAGAACCGCAATTTCTGTTGTCTCTCAGCACAACAAGAATGGCACTGCCAGTACATCGTATCAAACTTGAAAGCCTTTGACTCAGGGCTAAGCACAAAAATGGTCACCATAGGAGAGGGTAATACAGGTGCCTTCATCAAAAACATACCTCCTCAGATGATGAGCTCAGCTCTGGAAGTGTCCAGACAGCGAGCTCCCTTTGGGACTCAGCCCCATCTCAGTGGACTCAGCTGGAATCTTCCCGTTTATAACAGGGCTGGGGAAAACCTTCAGGATGAAGAAATAACTATTAAAATGCAGAAGGGCCCAACTCTGCTGTCAGCAGTGTATTTCTCTTATTACAAACAGCATTCCTTTCCCAAAGTGAGAAAGTGCCCCGTTTACTCAAGCTTAGCAGTGATCCGTGAACTAATCTGTCACTGATTTTATATTAAATACCCTTACAGATTGAAGTGTTTGGTAACACTTTAAATATACTTTTAAAACTGTGAATTTAATTTAAATCCCTGCACAATGCAATAAATGACAAATAAAACTAATTTATAGAAAATATATTCTCTTTCCATCTGAAGGAGGATGTCACCTAATCACATAATCATTTTTACATTTAGGGTGAGTAAGAAGGGCAGACAGATAAAGAATAGTCAAATAAATATTCCTGCATTAAGACAGAAATGTTTCCACCTACATCTGTTAACTGTGAAAATGGCATCTAGATGCTACAAAATAGCTTTTTCTCATCTGTATATTGTCTTTGCTGGCATAAGATATACCTCACCTCCCCTTCATCTCAGTTTAACATTACTCGCTTATGCATGCGTAGCATGTGTGAGTGTGAAAAAAATAACTTCTCTTGTAGGAGCTTAAGGTGGATAAATCTTTGATGTACACTGGTAAGCTATTCTAATCTTTGCAGGCACTGTATGAGATATCAACTCTTTAATATTCATTCCTCTTGGAAAACTGCACAATTGATCTCGTGAAGATCTAAGTAAATCTAGGATTTACTGCTAGAATAAATTGATACACATCTTTTTAAAGATACTTATAATAATCAGAATGCCTCCATAATAGGCATAACTGCATTACGCCATATTAAAAAGTAGCATATTTATCATCAAATATTTTAAAATTAGCATGCAGAATATTTCTGCATTCTTCCAGTTTAGAGCACACCATCAAGCCAATGAACATGGAACAGATCCTCAATTGATGAAAACTGATAGACTTACAGTTATTTTTTTTTTTCAGTTTGGAACTTTATTAGAATTTAAAATAACCATTAATGAGATCATATTATTTAACTGTACAGATGGAGACTTTGAAATTCTAATGCATCTCATTATCTTTTAAGTTTCTTCTGCATTTTGCTCAATTACGCAACAGAAAAACATATTTAGTAGCTTTCACCTTTACTGCTAAAGCGTTCGTGCAAGAGCGATACTGAAACAACTTGCAAACTTTATTTTGATCAGCGCTACCAAAACATTATGAAAACATAACTACCAAGATCGTTTTTCTGATACAATTTTCCCCTCCCAAAACTAGACCAATACACTTCTTTAAGGAGTGCAACACATCATCACAAATGGTTACAAAGTGAGTAGTGAAATATGGCTTAATATGCTGTCTTTTTCAATTACTATATGCAGATGATTTTGTCCATGTAATGGCAAGCATGTCGTGGTTTAACCCCAGCCGGCAACTGAGCATCACACAGCCGCTCGCTCACTCCCCCCAGGTGGGATGGGGGAGAGAATTGGAAGAGTAAAAGTGAGAAAACTCGTGGGTTGAGATAAAGACAGTTTCATAGGGAAAGCAAAAGCCGCGCACGCAAGCAAAGCAAACCAAGGAATCCATTCACTACTTCCCATCGGCAGGCAGGTGTTCAGCCATCTCCAGGAAAGCAGGGCTCCATCACATGTAACAGTTACTTGGGAAGACAAACGCCATCACTCCCCCTCCTTCTTCTTCCCCCAGCCTTATATGCTGAGCATGACGTCACATGGTATGGAATAGCCCATTGGCCAGCTGGGCCAGCCGTCCCAGCCACACTCCCTCCCAGCCCCCTGCGCACCTAGCAGGGCATGGGAAAATGAAAAGTCCTTGACTAGCATAAACATTACTTAGCAACAACTAAAACATCAGTGTGTTATCAACATTATTCTCATACTACATCCAAAACACAGCACTGTACCAGTTAATAGGAAGAAAATCAACTCCATCCCGGCCGAAACCAGGACAAAGTAACAACATTTTTATTACAAGTGGAAAAAGTCTTTAGCCCTTGTATATCAAAACCATTGGTGGCTGTTTTGTTCAAATATTATTTACAGCGTATGTTACAGGAAATCAAAATGTCTGGATAGGAACTGCTTCTTTGATACATACTGGTATACTGCCTAGCACAATGGGGTCTTTGATTCAGAAATGGGTACAACTATAATAGATAAGCAATGAAAGATAATCTACAGTAGGAATTGTAATTGTTGGTGTTTGTATTATTAATGCAGAAACTGCCTCAAAGATATTCAGCCATCTCACTTGTATCCTCTTGTATCAATTGATCCTCTGCCATTCTTTCTTTGTCAATTAGGCAAGGGTATGTAGCAAATTAGGATGAATTCCAGCTCTGCCCACATTATTTGATTGGTTCCTCCCATTCTCATTCAGTGTTTTATACATTCTTGATGAGGGACTTGGAATTCATGCATCTGGACCCATAGCCTGGATAAATACAGCAGCAGCCCTCAAAGGCCTATTCTGAATGAGAGAGACAGACATTTAAAAAAAAAAACAAACCCAACAAAAAAACTCCCATGATGGTATAATGTGTTCAGTTTATACAGTAGCTGTATGAGCGTAAATGTCAGGGATTTTTTTTCCCTTCTGGCTTTCCTTTGCTTGTACTCACAAACCTTTCTGGCAGGATGGGTCATTTCCTAAATAATCTCAGCGGCCCAGAACCAATGGTATCCTTGACCAAATCACACCCTGCTGGTCCCTTTCACATCAAAACTTTGAAGCTTTCTGGTTCATTATCATTTACAGTTTCTTCACGACACATACAGTATTATTGTCAGTCAAACCAGACTGTACGTCTTTTGATTTCGTTTGCATTCCTGGCTTGCTCAAGCTGGTCTTATTGAGATCACTGAAGAACATCATTTCCTTATTTAAATAGGATTTGCATTTCTCAGGCTTCTTTAACAGCCTCTCTTTTGAACACTGCTTTTTGAAGATTTGCTCTGACATTCCTACCAAGCAAGTCTAAAAGAGCATTGTGGGCTCCGAATGTCCTTCGCTCTGCTAGCCTAGTGGAGGGCATTATGACATGTGGGGTAAATAAAAGTTAACAGAGATAACAAGGACCTTAATAGAGTGAAGCATTAAGATCTCTATAGCAGCTCTACAGTAAAATCTCAGTGACAGTCCTGGGTTTCTGTCAAGCTAGAGCAGCTGCAGCAAATTGCTGATGATATTAATTCAAAATACAGTAGTGGTAAGTCCAGGCAAACATACACCCAAAGATCGATTTATTTGTGCTTTTTCATAAACTCTCAAGGTGATTAGACTCCAGCTCTGTGCTCTAGGACTCCCCCTGAATTGAGTTTCCTTTCTGTGTAGGGCTGACTGATATGGCTGGGATCCAAAACACCTTGAAATCTATGTGAGTGAGTGAAACTTCATACAAAGGATTACATATTAACTTAAATACAGTGTCAGAACACCAGGTGCTGAGATGAAGATACATGGTCAGATTCAAACTGCTGCTTCCTTTAGTAGATCTACCCAGATATCAATATATAAGCTGGAGTCCTGGGCCAAAACGTTTAGAATTCTACATTAATTCTGTTTGTACAGAATATTGAATTCCAGGAGTTGAATCAATCCACAGAAAGTAGGTGACCCTTGCAGCTGAAAGTGCTGGGAGCTCTGTGCTTAGCTTAGGTTCTTGCCTAATTGCCCAAACTAGGAACTATAACTGTGTCTGATCTATCACATATGTCGTTATCTCTTTAAGCCTTTTTCTCTCCATAGAGATAATTTGGGGAATGATGTCCATAACTATTAGGCAATTCCTTATTTCCCGGACTGTCTGACCCACTTTGATCCTGTGGGTTAGTAGGTGGTGGAAGAAGAGATATTAACTTTATAGCTTCTCAGACAACCTCAGAAATTAAACTATTGTCCTGTATTATCATATATCTTTGTAATTCCTTTGTACTTGTGAACCCCAGGTCACAAACTAGCACACTATGAAGTGTTCAGCAATTTCCATACCATAAATCCTGCTAAGGATGAAAGGTTCTCTTCTGAGTATTACTGTCCAATTTCTGTAACATCAGGATTAGCTTATTTAGGTAAGCTACTAAGTCTGTTTAACCAAAAATTGACCTCAGAGTTTTGGGAAAGTCTCTGAGTAACAGCTATTTCCAGAAATGCAGGATTATTTGCTTTTTGTGGCAATGCTGTCTGCACTCCCATTACCGCTTCTTTGAATAGCGGTGAACAATACTTGGACCAGATCCAAATCTTATGCAGCGATGAGCATCAGTAATGATTTTTATGGGAAATACCTTTAAATATGGTATTTGATTCCTAATGAAAGAGCAAGTTCTTGGGGTTCATCAAGAACTAATTTTTGTTCTATGGAAAAGGACAAAAGCAAAAAAGCTGGTTTTGAAAATAAAACACCAAATCAAGAAAACTTCAAAACCACACAAGTTCATATACCAAAACATAGGAAAACTCCAACCTGAATATTCTGAGTATATTGATAACCCAAGAAAAAAAAAAAAAAATTGGTTGAGACCATAACATTTTCAGTAAAAAATTAATTTTGTTAAAATATGTATGTCTTGGGGACATTCCCATCCGACAAAACCTAAAATGGGAACAAACCCAAAACAAACAAAAGTTTATAAAATACTTAAAATGCTATTTCATCAGCCCTAATCACAAGTTGCATAAATACCACAAAAATTACCGTACTGTGTGGCTTATTCATATGTTGACGGAAACCCACCTAGCCCTGTAGAGAAACTGCTCCCCTAAAAGACATTAAATAACAATCTACCAATTTACCAATCTCAGGTTGATATTATGCACATTCTACCTGCGTTTCCAAAACTAAAGGGGTCATGCACTTTCTTCTTTAAAAAGGCACATGGAGATTCTTAATGAAAAGCTGCTGAGAATCTAAAGCAGTTAAAGGCAACTGTGACTAGAGGAAACCAATTTGTAACCATTGGTTTCACAGCAGGCTGTCATCTCTCTGCTTCTATTCATTTGCTTGTTTTCTGGTTCAGTAAGAACTCGGTTCTACTATTATGATTTAATGGCACGGTAATCTTTATAAACCTACTAGATTTTTCTGGAATATATTTAAGAAAAATAAATGTATAGGGGCTGGCGGCATACTCCTTAATTAAGATTCCCCAGGCATGCAGGCAGGCGCGTGTTTGGAATCCAAACCCATTCACACTTCCTACTCACAAACAAGGCTCTGGTTGGAGGTAAGAAGCTGATGATAATGTTTCCTAACACCCCACATTTTAATACACACACAAAAAAATCCAAGCTGGAAGTATTTTAACACAGATTTAAAATCTCAGATGTGTCAGCGACTCTCAGAGTGATAATGAAGAGTTATGCTGCTGCAATGGCACGGTCTGGAGTGAAACACAGGGTTACTCGAAGCTGTGAATTCTGGCTACAGGAGCAAAGGGTGAGGGGATGCAGCTGGACCACTTCTCACAGCAGTTCCCCTATAACCTTCAAGGAAATTCACTTCTCGAAGTGAAAGCTCACAAAGACACACAGTCACAAGCCTAGAAATGCCACCAAAAGTGGATTTCTCAGGGGAAATGCACAGTTTTCCAGAGGTTAAGCGAAAGTGCTGTGACAGAGGTGTACTCTAATTAACAAGGATGGTGGAGTTTCTACTTCTTTTTCTTTCTTCCATTCAGGATAAACACCATGCCAGGACGAGCAGAAGAAAAAAGAAAAAGGAACAGAAATGAAAACATCACAACTGCCCAGCAAAAGTAACTTTAGTGGCAAAACCTATGGCAAACTTCCATGAGTACAAGTGTACACGAAAGGGAAAACAGTAAAAAACATTCTCTAGTTCCTTATCCCTTCGTCTCTGACACAGTAAAGTCAAAATTTGCCCTAAGAAGCTTCCATTGGGGTGGGGGGGGCATTTATCTAGATTAGTCACTACTGGATGTTGTTAGTGTTTCTTAGGTACTGGGTGTTGTAAATCGTTTAAGTCCGTATTCTTGCAGAATAAAAGAGATGCATTCAGTCGTGAACAAGCCCACGGCTCAGGCTGGCACTCCGCTGGCTGTTTCAGCAGTGTTAGCTACCTTCCACCTTCCTTCCCAGGGAAAGGCCTTAGGTGCACAGGCAGGAATATATAAAGAAGCTTTTCTCACACTTGTTCATGCTCTTCCTAAGTTGGCAGCCTAGGTCTGAGGAAGAAAGATAGTTAACAACACTACAAAATATTTCCTAATATTTTTAATCCATCCTCGCAAGACTATTAGCTTGTGAGAACATTTTATCGTGCCTTGCCCACATCTCTGAAATCGCTGTTTGTGAAATCAAACAGATCACTTTGGCTGATTGCACTGTAAATCAGTGGCACAGCATTACTTACATACCATTCATTGCATACTTTGAAATGTCAACCTCATTTTCTCTATGAGACAAACAACACAATAGTCTCCAAAAATGTCAAGTTTGGCTTGTTTTTCATCCCTCTGCCTTCACAGTGAATGGACAAACAACCTGGTCACACGCAAACTCCTCCCTCACAATGTCCTGAAAGTGTCAGCAGTTTTCCCAGAAATAATGTTAAAAGCCACATGATGTTATTGATCTACTTAGAGAATGCCAAAAGCCATAAACATTAATTAAAAAAAAAATCCTAGTCACGGTACATGAAGGCTAAAAGAAGGGAAAATAAAATCTACATATTATTCCATATCAGCCATACAAGCACCCAATAAATTTTTGAAGCCTTATGTACATCTCTGATCCAATGATTCCGTTAGTGTTTTGAATGACATGGACCTGGTGGTAGAAAGCAAACATAAGCCTGCGCAGCTCATAGGCCCATTTAAGTCAATTTTTACAGCAGTGAATATCACCAACTGAACGTTGAACCTGTGAAAACAACCAGCAAAAACCAAAATCAAAAACCTAAGCAGGTTCCTGCTGTATTTACAACATTACAAATATCTTTTTTCTTGCTATAATTCAATTTACAATTGGCCTTAGGGAGAAAATCAACATGACCATATCACAGCTGGCAATACTGAAAAAAATTTTAAAGACATTTTCTGGATACGTACCAACCCATTCATAGAAGAAAAAGAGAAAACAGTGAAAGAAACAGACACGGAAGTAGTAAAAAGCTTTGGGGAGACACTGTTGCTTGTACTCTGATCTTTGCTCACTCAGGCCAGATGCCGAAGGGAAGTTTTGGAGAGTCTCCCCCTCCCAGAAAGGATTTTGCAGCTAAAAGACCCTGAACCACGCTCCAGAGGAGCAACCACCTGAAGCTTTACTGCAGTGCCTTTTCCTACCTGCTAAGATACCAACCACAGCTTCAGTGCCAGTAGTAATAATTTGTTCCCAAACACCTTAATGTTTTGTGTATGTAGAATTATCTGGACTGACTGTCACTGTACACTGAACCACAAAAGGAAACTGAACACCAACATGAGTGCTGAGGGTTTCATGTCATGGGTAATATCAGAATCTGCATCGGGAAAAATAGTTCCGCAGTCCTTTCTATACTGAGAACTAATATCTTTCCCTTTACTGTTTACTTAGATACCTGCGCTGATGCTGTCACTTTGTTAATACGGTTTCATCACTGAAAATTAACACAGTATTAGGAAATAGCTAAACATTTTTTCCAGATACAACTCATTCCCTGAAAAGAGAAAGTCAAAACTAAGGAAATCTCAACCCATGTTCCTCTGACTGCTCCATTCCTTCTAAGCGTTGGGAGAACTGCTCCAACTGCAACTTTCTAACAGCTCCTTGGTTTTTTTGCTCCCTCATTTACCCTGTAGTCAGTAAATCTATTATTGGTAAAATACATTGGCCTGGGATAAGCTTATTCCCGTTATCAACATTTCTCCTATTATAAAAAAGATTTAAATGGTGACTAATAGCATTTGTCTTAATCATTTTTGCAATTAACTGTGCAAACCTATCTAGTCAAAAGATACGGAAATAATTAAAGCGGACATTTACATTCTTTTTCATTTTTCTTCTTTTCTTCTTTCCCATTATCTTTGGCAAGACATTCCAAGGCTGCAAATACTTTTTTCCTGAAAAAAATTCAAAGCTAAAAAAGCATTTTCAGAAAGTACACTGGGAAAATTTTACAGGCTATAAGCCTCCTTTCAGTTATGTTACAGCATCTTTGTGCAACTCAAGGCATCTTTATTAAGCCCAGTCTTTACTGTAAATAGGAATAAGATCCAAAGTCTCTTATATAGTAAATTATTAATCACTATTCAACTTTTTTATTTGTTTGCATTGCCTAAGTGTCTGAGTCATAGGTCAAGATCCCACTCTACTATGTTCTGTACAGACATGGGGATTTAGGCATATGCTTTTGGGTGCCTGCCAAATGGTTGATGATTCCTACACTAGAAACAGATAATGATTTTGCAAGAATAATGGAATTGCTTGTTGCTATTCAGTCAGCCACACTTGCGCTCCACAACCTATGTAAGAGCGAAGATGAATCGCTAGCTGAAATGCACAGGGGCAGCCAGCTTGGCCCTACACCCAAGGGCACCCAGGTACCGCAAGGGCAGGGAGAGGGATGTCAAGAGGCCACTCACCCAGGTGTCCCCAGGTGCCCTTCGCACTGTTGGCGGAGAGGTAGGAATGAGGACCTCACTTGAGGAGCTACAGGCAAAGCCTATTTGGAAGGTCTTTGTTTCACCCTTTCCCACTGTGCAGCTGCAATGTGGAGACCATGCCCTAAGTTCGTAGAGAATCAGTCATCAGTCACCAAAGAAGATGGTTGCTCTTCACATAAGATATTGGATGGAAACCTGGCTTTACCCTTTATGTCTAAGCCTGGATCAGCTGCAGGATTAGTTTGGTACTGCAAGGGGAATCCGTGGGTGTATTCCCAAAGAGTAGTTGAAACCTATGACACCACCCCTCCCAGACGTTCACCTGCACTGCTGGGATGAAAAAGAGATCTTCAGCAGGGGGTTCAGGGAATGAGACTGACTTGAACTCCTTCAGACAACAGTCCAGGCCACATTTCTCTCTACTTATTATGGAAAGGAGCTCGGGGAGATTAACCTCACTGGCTAACGCTAGCTTTTGTGTATCTCTCCCTAAAGCTTTACAAAACAGGTTAGTTTAAGCTAATAGATAATTTCCCTCTCTATTAACTGTGACACAGAATTATCAGTTCCTCCTCTCCCATACACTTTTGTTACTTACAGTCCTTCGTAGGAGGAAAAGCCATGTGTGTGAGCACAT
Organism: Fulmarus glacialis; assembly: GCF_000690835.1. Taxonomy (NCBI): domain Eukaryota; kingdom Metazoa; phylum Chordata; class Aves; order Procellariiformes; family Procellariidae; genus Fulmarus; species Fulmarus glacialis. The sequence goes on along the minus strand of NW_009203378.1, from coordinate 26,653 downwards.
CTCCAGTCAAAAAGGGGTTTGATTTCTCAGCACACTAACACACTTCTTGAAAAAGCCATCTTCCACAGGTTGTGCTTTTGGGAACTGATGAATTAAATTAAAAAAAAAAAAAAAAAAAAAAAAATCTTCTCCCACCTTTCTTCTGGAGGTGTGAAGGTCCTGGCATGCTTAGCTAGGACAGTTCTACTGTTTATCTCCTTGGCATTAATTTGTACAAATACATTAAAAATCAAACAAAAAACCCCCAACGAATCTCCTTTTTGTCCTATTAGAAAAGCTCATCTTCTCAATCCAATCAATGTCGGCAGAAAATCCATAAAAAGTAACAATATATAAAACATGTCATAGATTTGGCTCCAACAGTTTAATTAATTTAGTCCATTTGGGAGCAGATGACAAGGCTTTTTCTTCAGAAACCTTCATTGATTCCTTTTAAATAGTGCTGACACAAGTGGAAGTAATTCAAATTAATGACAGACAAAGTTCTACTTTGGGTCAAGATTCCTTAAACAGTTCAGACTATAATCAGTATTAATCCACCGAGATTTAACACTTGTATTAAATATAAACAGAGTTGAGAGGTGTTTTACTAAGAAATTAAAATAATGAGGAAGAACTTCCATTCTTTCCTTCCACTTCTCTTAATGTTCATATGATCGGTTGTCTGACCTGTTCTCTGTGTAATGATAGAAACAAACCCACAACTTCCCCAAAGATGTTGAAGAGGAATCTGTGAAGAGGAGATAAAAACTTGACGGATACATAAATAGTCTAAATTATTTATTAAAAACTGCTCTGTGCCTGGAATTGAGAAGGATAAATCATTTCAGAGAAAATAAGAATCTCACTTCCTTTGATTATGATGATAATTAGTAGTCATTTGCATTATAGTAACCAAGTGGGTTTCTTTGTGCACACACAAAAAATGGTTTTGCCCCAAACCTTAAGCCTCTATTCATGAATATACCAAATTACATTTATTTGTTGACACAGAACTATTTCATTCATTTTCCAAGGATGAAAATAAAAACAGCTCCCCAGCTGAAGTTTGACACAAAACATTAGTAGGTGGGAGAAAGACCAACTTCACTGCAGCCTATTTTATACCCCCATTCCTCACCAGCACCTAACAACCAAAGATAAGTGCCTTAGCATGGTGTTCCTGCCCAGACTGGCAGAACCAAAGTCATTAGCAGCTTTGACACTTAACTGACCACCCACTTAAGCTCCAGAGTCGACCCTTCATTGAGATGAACAGGACAGCTCAGTGCTCCCTTGGAGCTGTGGCTTTCCCTTATGCAGAGCCTGCACCCCTGCTGAGCGTGTTTGAGGAGGTACCACCCCTCAGATGTCAACTGTGACAGTAATGACTTGGAGAAGACATTAAAAAAAATACTTTATAGTTTTAAGGATAGTTTGATAAACAGATTTCCTAAGAAAGCTACAGTATCTTCATTATCTGATGTTTTTTAAAAATTCAAAAATGCTGCCAGGAGCTGAGCTTGAGCTGGGGGAGGAATTAGACTAGCTGACCTCTCAAGGTCCCTGAAATACTATTTCTGATTCACAAACAGAGAAAAATGAATTCTGCCCATGGAAGGAAAGCTTAAATTGTGAAGAAATTTACATAGGAGGGAGAGGATTTAAAGCTTTGCAGAAGGATTAAAATTTGCTATGAGCTCCAGCATAAAAGTGGTACTGTCAGGTGAAAACCTTTATACAGTTAAACAGCACCCTTGTCCTTCCGAGAAATACCATTTACAGATAAGAGACATGGTCTTCCAGATCAGAGCAAAGGTCACTTTCATGGTGAGTTTGAACAAAGATTTAGGCTTGCCTTTGGATTTTCATTTGTTATTGTACCTACCTGTTTCTCCACTTTCATGGGGGATAATTTCTTTACAAGACTATTGCATTAAGAAAACATGCTTGAAAAGCTGAAGGCAGCCCAGTGATAGTGCACAGAACAATAGGAAGCACTCAGAATGTGAAGTGAGTCAAAGAAATCTCAGCTGTGCACCAAGGAGAATAACATATCGCTGAGATAAATTCCCTTGCTCGCGCCAGGTAGCACAATCATCCTTCATTACACACTTGGGCCCAAATTTGCAGAGTGGGTAGCGATTCCAGTTGCCTGCATTTCTGTCACTTTGGACTTAGATTTGAAAGAGGAAGGAGGGGGAAGTGAGGAGTGGAGATCCAGACCTTAGGGTAAATGTCCTAGGATCAAACTTTTGCAAGTCTGGTGCAGACCTATTTTGGGTTGAACGTAAAGCTGACACATTAAAGAAAACTGCCACCAGATAATTAAAGTTACATCTTTTTAACTGGCCTAGAAGTTGGTCTTAGACTGACTTTGCCTATTGTGATAGAAAAATAAAACCAAGGTATGTACAAGAACAGATGACCCAACAGATTACCTCAGTTAAGCCACACCAGGATCTGAGGCAACAGCACAAGTGAAAATAAGTTGGCTACCAAATACCTGTGTCACCTTTGTCTTCCCAGTTCAAATTACTTTTTTCTCATTTATTAACTCATATATAGCCATGTTTATTGGGAAAACCTTCAACATGACACTGGAGCAAGGCTAAACCGCCTCCATAATAAGATACCTTCCTCCATGAGGCTCTTGTCAGATAAATCATGTTGTCCCCAGTTCAAAACTGTGAAAGATTAATCTGTCTTATTGTTTGCTGTAATTCAAAATGCAGACATGTCCTCAAATTATGCTAAACTTTAAGGCTTTCCACAAAAGATTCATAGCATAATCTGAATATTCAAATACTGGTACACCTCTCTCGCAGCCTTGCTGCATAGGAAATGTTAGGATCAGGGAACATAGCCAACAACGCCAGCCATCACACACTGTCTTAAAGGGCTGCAGCAAGTCATGAGAATTCATGAAGGGAGCTGTTTAAAAAGATATATTCTCTCTCTCATGGGAAAATTTTTATTTTTCATTACCCCCCCAATCTTTAAATATTTGTCTCTCCTTGCCTCAAATCACGATGTTGTTCATAGGATCTGTGATATTTTCTTTAACACAAACACTGATTTTTGCCAGGGTAATCAGTGATTTTGTTCCTTTAAAAAAAAAAAAAAATCACTTTGTGAGAATATGAATTTTCTGCATAAAATAGGTTTGGCAGTGGCAAAAAAAGAACCATAGAACTAAGGCTGACCCTTCCCTTCTCCTTCTTCAGCTACTGCCAGGATTTGGGAGCTTCACACTCTCCTGTAGTTCTTTAAAAGAAAGGATAAAAATAGCCCTAATGAGCAGCTCTGTAACTACAAACAGCAAGTATTTCAGTCAGAAAGAAATGTCACTGTTAAGCTTTCAGTGGTTGTTATATATAACAGCAATTTAAAAACATATAGTGTAAAAACGATGAAAGCTACCTTGACAGGGGTGCTTTTAAATCTGCAAGATTTATGGAAATATGAAATAAATATTTAGCATGTTGATTTTACATGCAAGAAGGAGTCAAATGCATGCCATTACCAAGATCTTTCCTCCCTCCCCCACTACTGTCTTCAAGGCAGTGAAACACACCTCACTGTTGTACATATTCTGTTATCCCTTTGTGCCTGGAGACACTCATATGAATAATTATTTAAGAATAAATAAATAAAATCTGGCGCATTAATTGTGTGGCATAGAAGAGTTCAAATGGAATTGAAAGCCTATTCTCCTCACCAGGTACATTGTGTAGTAGGCGATGGTTTCAAATATTAAATAACGCCGGAGACAAGGGAACAAATATTCCCCGTGAATAGGTATGGAGTTAATTGAAGGCAGCCCTATTGTTCTACCACTGTAATCCAAAACACACCTGCAAGGGCTTCCTTCCTTTTTCGATTCACATACACAACCATTTGTGGGGGGAAAAGAATAAAGGGAAAAAAAAAAGGAAGTAAAATGAAGGGAAGGGAGGGAAGATGAGAGTGAGAGAGGAATCTCATTTTTTCCCATAATCTAAAAAGAGTTAATCAAAGTAAAACTGTGTGTTGCAATATTGAGGGGGGAGGGGAAACAAGCTTAAGAGATTAAGTGCATAAATGGAATGGAATTTAGCCACATGCCATTACAGTCAGTAATAGAGATTTTTTTTTTCCCTCCCCCAAACAAATATCACAAATAGAACCAAACAGTAAGGGATAATTTGGGGTGGTAGTTCTGAAGTCCTCTATTCAATGTCAAGAGAATGCATGAACAGTGATGCATGCTATCTGGCTGAGAAAAGGGAATTCTAAAGTAGGCTCCGTTCTTCATGGCCAGACAATTTCTTTTTTGTGTTCTGCCAGAACTCTAATTGTAAAGCCCTTTTCAATTGCACCAATCAGCCATGTCTTTCAAGTTGGCTCCCCCTATTCTATTATTCAGCTGACAAGCAGTTGTAAAAAGAGAGATTTTTTTTTTTTTCCACATAGGCAGAAGCTATACGAAGATAAGTGACGCTAGCTACATTTAAATTTTAAAACCAGATTCTTTCATAAAATTGTAGGTTGCTGCCATTCACTTCTTATTTTATCAACTGGCAACTGGAAACACTTTCTCCCCTTAAACAATAATAAAAGGAGATAAGCTAGTGAAATACCTCTGAGTAGGAGTACAGACAAAACAGAATGCTGTAAGAAAGGGACAAATTTTATCCAGCCCAGAATTAAAGGACTGTAGAATATTTCATGCCATGGAAAAAAATGATGGCCAATTTTAGAGAAGTAGATATCACATGTTTTCATGATTGATAAAAAGCTGAGGCTTCTGAGACTGATATTGCAGCCAAATAATGGCACATAGTTCACATCTGAAAAAGAAAAACAAGTGTGGAGGGAAAAAAAAAAGCATTGGGTGGAACATGTTTATTTTACTTGGGTGGAGTCACATCACACCTTTTTTGTTACAAAGGTGTCTGAATTTTCTGAAGCCAGATCCTTCTCTTATCCTGAATTGGTAAATGACTCATTTGATTTCAGTGTCTTATTTGAGATAGGCTCCAGCAAGGAGCAAAGAAGCAAGCAGAAGCTGCCAGTGTGATTTACAACTTTGTGTAATATTCTTGCACGCAATATTGGCACATTACTGCCAAGTAACTAGTGATAGGACGAGAGGAAATGGCCTCAAGTTGCGCCAAGGGAGGTTTAGACTGGACATTAGGAAAAACTTCTTCACTGAAAGAGTGGTCAGGCCCTGGAACAGGCTGCCCAGGGAAGTGGTGGAGTCACCATCCCTGGAAGTATTTAAAAGACGTGTAGGTGAGGCGCTTAGGGACATGGTTTAGTGGGCGTGGTGGTGTTGGGTTGACGGTTGGACTTGATGATCTTAGAGGTCTTTTCCAACCTTAATGATTCTATGATTCTATTCTATTCCTGGATTATGGACTGTCCAGAGAGGTTTGCAAGACAGAGTTCCATGAGAACAAAATAAAAAGGAAGATTAGGGGAGATATCATCTCCTGTTTTCAACCTTCCAAGGTAAGATCAGCTGCTTCAGACAACCTTTGGATACTTGAAACCATTAGATTGGCTATTCTGCTGACATGAGAGAAAACATCCTGGGTTTTCTGCATTAGTTTAATGGAGAAGAAAGGAAGTTAAATGGGAATGACTAAAGATATTCCATAATTAAGAAGTATCATGAGAGTACATTGGAAAGTGTTTTCAGGAAAAGAATTAACAAAATGTAAAGAAATGCAACTACTAGACCCCACCTGCAAAACAAGAAATGCATGGAAAGAAGACAAAAGGCCTTCTCCAGTCTGGAAAGAGAACAGAATTCAGGCAGACCACAAGGGGAGACACATTCTAGACAGTATAGTTACCAACAAGCTATAGTTGTCATATGACCTGTCATAGTATGCAAACGAAAGGAGTACAGACAGTTGAGCAGTGATGAGGTATCATGGAAACCAAAAGTCTGAATAAAAACAAAACTCATAATAGAGACCAAGTGTCAAGGAGCAACTAATAAAGACCATACCCTAAGCAAAGAAAATCTTTGGACAAATGCCCTCAATATTTTCTTCAGGTTTTTTTTTTTGTTTTTTGTTTTTTGTTTTTTTTAAATCGGTAGAAGGGGGAGAAAATCTAAAAGGTTCAAGAACCTTAGAGTTTCAGTACGCCAGACAAATAGTTCAGTAACAACATTCTCCAAACATAATGCCGAATATTTTTTTTTCTAATAAGAGTATGCCGTACCAGTATGCATCTCCTCAAAGAAGAAAAACAAAACTAAAACAGCCAAGCCCCTTTAGAAAGCCAAGTGGACCAAAAGAAAAGGTTTACATTCCTGCATTTCCAGAGTTAGCTTGCTGAATGATGGTAAAGCCGAAGAGAAATTAATGATTCATGGAAGACTGTAAAGTAGGTCAGTACAGACTCAAGAGCATAAGATTTCTAGTGTGTCTTTTAACCATTAGACATTAATTCTATGACAAAGCTGTCACTATGCAATTAGCCAGAATAGTCTTACTTGCTACTTTTTATTAAAAATTGGTTTCAAATGTCTTCCTGCAACTCTCCCCCTTCATTTTATCCAAGCAGAATATGTGTCTATCACATAAGCTGTTATCGGACCAGACAGAGAAGCAGAAAATTGTATTCTATGAGTAAAGAACTCAAGTCAGATACATTACAAATTTAGAAAACAGCCAGGCATGATTGATTGACTGGTTATTCATCTGAACCCACTAGGAAATGCAACTTTGCTTTATCAGCATGCTCTCATTTCAGGAGTGCTATGGCTCTTGGTTTAAGTGAGCTATTTTTCCTTGAGAGTTCTTATTTATTTTTTTAAGAAGAACTTTCTCATACTGAGGCAGAACCCCAGCAGAAATTAGCCTGCAGGAGTCCAAGGCTCTATTTTGCTTCTTAGCATTTCCCAGAGGGCTGTTTACATGGTTTCTAGTTAGCTTTCTGTACCATTTTTAGGTGCTTAGGACAACTATTTATCTCTATGCATCAGTGAAGAGTCCAGGTATCCGACTGGACTTGTGGATTTCATTAAGCGGAGAAGTACCTGAAAAGCAGTTGGTTCAGCATGTCAGTCTCACCTCACCCTTCCAGGCCTAGAGACCCAACTGACAGAACCTGTAGTGACACAAAACACAAGCTCATAAAGAGCAAAAAGCCTACAGGAGAGACGGTGTCTTTTTCCAAGACTTTTCTTCACTTGTCCATCCCACTCAGCACTGCAGCATCAGCTTAATGCCTGCCATGTTTTTTGAAGTTTTCTAAGACTGTGAAGCATCTTTCTTTGCACGTGTAGTTTTATGTACTTGTGACAGTTTGACATTCAGCATGTGCTGCACCACACTGCGAAAGGTCCTTAACGGGACTGCTGAAATATAAAAGTAGTACAATAGATTAAATCTTGTCAGTACACCAGTTCAGATACACAAGATATCTTATGCCAATTGACAGATGATAAGCACAAAGATTTTTTGTGTTTGTGAATGAAAAGCCACTAGGGAGAGAGAGGACAATCTGTCTGTTAAAGAAAATTAGACTAGAAATCAGAATATAAATCTCAAAAGATGGAAAACTGCTTAATGAACTTGTTTTACATGTCATTAAAATCAAATTTTCGTTTCTCTAGCTGTGGCTTTCTAGAACAATCTTGCTAACAAACACATGGCAAGGAAGGACACAGCACTGTCAACATTTCTGAGACTCATGTCCTAGCTCATCCTATACCTACTTCTGTGAGTGGCAGGTGAGAGAGGCTCAGGAGGAGGGTTCTTGCCATTCTTGCAGCTTCACACCAACCTGGAGCCAGCAGAGCCAAGTGACCACATCACAGAGCCAGGGAAACGCATTGCCCCTCACCGTTAATAAACTCATGCCTCCTCTGAGAGACTTCCTTCACGGCTTGGGAACAACAGCTGCAACAGCTCCTAGACCAGCAGCTCCCAGAAGCATTTTCTCTTGTTAGTGGAAAAAGAAGAAATTCAGAGGAGTGGGTAGGAGAGCAAACCTGACAAAATTTAACTGCATTTCACTATTGCTGTCAGACTGAAAGGGAGGTATGTTATAGTTGGAAAAGGACCAGAAAGCTGAAGAGAATAAGATACAAGCCATCCATCAATAGCAGATATGGAATAACCCATCCACAAGAGAAGTGATCAGTATAATTTGATTTGTTGCCTGAATGATATGGAAATATTTCCCCAGATACATTTAATCATGTAGATGTTTTTGCTATCCGTAAAAACATGCAATGCTTTCTACAATCCCACTTACAATCCACCATTGGTTGCAGCAATGACTTCCACAAAGAAATCATGAGCTGCGTGAAAAAGTATTTCTGTTAACTGCTTGTGAATGCAATTGGGTAACCTTTGCTTACACTTTGAAAAAAAACAGATGAGTAAAAGGTCAAGATCTGCCTTTTTACACTTACTTTGTATACATTATAGTGTTTCCTCATCCATTTCCTCTGACAGATTTTTAAAGTTCTCTCTTGACAGGCAAATCGGTATTTTCATACAATCTCAACAAAATTGGATTCACATGACAGCCTTCTTAATGCTGACTAACAAGCATGCTAACCATGCTAATGCACTTCAAGCAAGCCCATGTGACTATTTTGTAGTCCAGAAGCATTAAGACAGGGCCACGGATAGCATTATTTGCTATGTCCTGGGCCCATTTTCTTCTTTACAGCCTATAAATACTGTGCCTGTCAAATCCTGGCAGTGTGGTAGCATGGTATCAGGATTTCTCTACAATGAGCAATTGAATGTCATTTGAAAGTTGTGTATTTAATTAGCATGATTCTAGACACCACCAGCCATCTTAAAACTGCACAAAGTAGTTGTGATCAAATTGTATTTGGTCAGTGCTCAAGAAAAAAAAAATCAAAAATTTTGCAGGAACATTGTACTCTACCTAAAATTAACATTTTGCTAGACTTTTTTTTAAAGCTATGAATTTGTCACAAATACTCAATGACATTTCTCTGTCATGTCTACAATTTTTTTTTTTTTTTTTCCAAAATTGTACTAGCTGGTCGTGCTTGTCCTTAGTGTTAATGTAACTACCTTTGTCTACACACAGTGCTATAAACTGTTTATAAACATGGAAAGGGAGCCAATGGGAGCCTTTACCATTTAGGTCACTGCTGCAGAGTTAAGCCAATGCTATGAACTTTTGAAATTCCCAGTCTCAGAGTAGCACAGGGCATGTTTTAATGAGCATCCACAGTAATAATGGAATCTGATCTATGCAAACAAATAATGTTTAATAAAACAATTACATCATGTGTGAGAAACAGCTGTGGCAGCAAATACTCTGTGGTTACTTGTGCAACAAGGAAGGTTTAAGAAAGAAGAATTAGGCACAAAATGTTCAGTAGGTCTCAATTATTTCTTCCTTTTTCTATAGCATAACTTGAATACTGTAAACCTAAAATCATTTCACAATAGCATCTGGTGCATTTCTGTTTGTGGATGACATTTTTAAAAAGTTAATCTGTACTGTACCAGAGTAATACAGTACTGAGTATTCTTTTTGTGTGTGTATATATATATACGTATATGTATGAACAGCGGATGCTATGGTTATGAATGCTTGCAGTCAATCTATTTTCTTTCTGTAAAATCCTAAGCTAAACATATGGACACATATAAACACTATGAAAAGAAAAATTGCACAGCAGTATGAATCTATGCCAACACTCATTGAAGTCAATGAAGGGGCTGTTTGGAAGCGCTTTATCCCAAGGCATGTGCAGCAGACCCAGCACTCAGATTCACAGGGTAGCCAGGACCGCACAGTGAGGATCCCCAGTAAAATTAGGGCTTGGCTTCCAACTCTGTAGCACTACATGTGAATGCTTTCAGCAGTGAGTGCCAACAGGTCATCTAACCCCCTGGGATGGAGAAAACATTTTAGTCTGGAAGACCTAGGCCAGGCTTTAAACACGCACCGTGTGGAACAAAGTACGCAGCTGACACCCAGGAAGCCATGGGGTAGCTGCAGAGCCCAAGGAGTGTTTGTATTTTTGTGGCACGTTAATATGGGTGAGAAGTGCTTTGGTATCTCAGATTTTGGCTTGTGGAGACTTGGAACTTTTGGCAGCATAAATCAATATTAATTAAAAAGAAAAAAAGACATTTCATCAAATTAAATATCACATCCTTCCTTGGAGTAAATCAACTGCAAACCTTTTCATATGAAGGAGAGAAATAGGGTATGAACATCCAACTTATTTTAGCTATCTTCTCAACAGTACTGGTAACATTGATTATATTGACTAGACTTCTAAGGCAACTACCTCAGATGAATGCTCTTGACAAGCAGAGTTGTTATTTATTTACAGTTGTGATCTAAGTCATATAGTAACATGCCACATGCTGCCAGGGACATGTTATAATGAAGGACTACTAAAAAAAAGTTAAAAAGTGTTTTAAAAAAAGTAATTTCCTGCTCAAATGTATACAGTATTTGACTTGGCAAGGAATTATCTTACAAAATGATTTTAAAAGGAAAATGTAGTTTCTGTCAAAATGTATTGATACTCCAAGGGTGGGAAAGTAGTCTTAGTTCAGTTGAAACAAACATTTTGGTTTGTTGAACTGAACCAACATGTGTTACATGTTCAACTTTGGATTCTGCCAATTTCTGGTGACAAGATGCTCTATGGAAGCTGCTGTTTGGATGCCCCATGCCTGTGGTCTCTCCTGCAGCCTGACCTTGGCTGACCTGCATTCCCTATGGCGTACCACACAATTGTTCTCCTGGGGCCCATCAGGAGATGGTAAGATTTCCCTTGATTCTGTTTTCACTTAGACTTGCCCACTCTCTCACTCCTCTCATTTTTCTGTGCCTCAAACTAGGAAAGCTCTTGTCTCAATTGCATATTTTTTTTTTTACACCATGATGAACAAATCCATCTTTTCTATTTCCCACTTTCTATAAATAAGAACTAATGTTCCTTCTTCTCAGTGTGCATTAGTTTATCTTTGCTATCCTAATATTTCCGGTTGTAATCCTGATTTGAGCTTGTTGCTTCTCCAAACAGCTAACCAACCAAGTAGCAAGGGAAGAGCAGAGGTGGTATTGCTGGTCTCACAGATATTGATGAGCCTTTGCTGCATATTCAAGTTCTCCTGTGATCACAGCAAAGGACTCCCAGTCCCAAAAACTCATAGTGGTTCCTCAGGATCGAGATGACCCATGGATGAGCCTAGGAAAGGGTTTCGGCATCAAGAATTTTCAGTATGGCATCTTTTGAAGACCTTCCATACCCTGCCATTCATTCATTTCTTTTCCTTTAGGGATGGGTGGGAAGCAGAATGAACTCCTGGATCTCACATAACAAGGCAAGCAGTCATTTCTTTTGACATCATTTTTTCTGCAGTGGAGAAACAAAACATTCTTTCTCACACTGTGGTAGTAATATGGGGCAATATGCATGGCTCATTCCTTCCTCCTCTGGACAAGCTGTACCTTGCTTGGCAACACAAAGGCAAAAGGAAGTCTGTTCTTGAATTAAGAAATTAGAAATGTGGTAAATTAATCAAGCATCTCATTCAGGAAGAATGTTTCAACAATGAAAGCAATCCTGGAAATGAAAGTTTTGAAGATATTTCACAGAGCAACTACCAGTGACTGGTAGGGTCTCAGAAAACTGCTGTTGCATTCAGTTAAGAGCTGCCGTTTGTTGTTTTTTCCTCCCACTTGTTCAGTCAGCAGTAGTACTCTATTGCTGCATCACTATAGTACTGACATATGTAAAGCATGGAAAAAATTAGATGGAGAAGAGGAAGCTTGCCTTGAAATCATTTGGTAAGTGAGATACCAAAGTAGAACAAAAAAAATCATGTTTTCTTGACCTGTGCTTTGAATAGTATATGTACACTTAATTAAGCAATTTATCCTCAATTGTCCTCCAAATTTCCTTAGCAGAGCACACAACTCCTATGCCTCAATTCCTCAACATACAGTGGGAGGAAACAAAAAATATATTGTTATATCATAGGGTGCTTAAATGAGAGGATAGCAGCTGTATTAACAGTGAGCATTAGTATGCACCGGATCATGCAGCCCTGTATGGAATAAAATCTTTCCATACACTTGAAAAGGTAAATTAGGATTAACTCAAACTTTGGTTTAAGTACTGTGCAAAGCTTAAGGTTTCTGGTCTAAATGACTTCATCGAGGTCAATACCTAGGAATGAGCCAAGAAGAAAGAACAGCTGACAGAGAGCTATGGGCAAAAAGGGAATAACTTTTATGTTTTCCATGGTTAAGGAAAACTTCTCATGCCACACAAGGCAAAAGAGAATATATTATAGCTCCTTGAGGGATAACCTTTCTCAGACTTGTTGTGGAGAAAATAGGGCAAAAATGTCACTCTTCTTGGGAACAGAAAAATTTACTGTGATTCTCCAATTTACTGTGGTTCTCCAACTTTGCTTATAAAAGGCTCATGAGTCCCATAAATTTTTTTGTAGTCTAGTATTGGGGAATCACTAGTCTAACCAAAGCAATGTCTGACTGGGAGCAGTTTAGTACCCGCTTCTGTGAAGTATCATATTACTAAAGCTAATTAGAAAGTAATTTTGTTTCAGAGAAAAATAAATGGTGGGGGGTTTTTTTCAATTTTATTTTAAAGCTTTTAAAAAATAAATCCCCACTCTTCCCTTTTAAGTATCTCTTTCAAAAAGTCCTTCTTTCTTCTTAATTTGTTTTTCAGAAATTTAAAAAAAAATTAGTTTGATATTGAACAAAGAATAGATTAAAAAGGATATTTCTCCCAAGTTTCTGTGCAGTTGCAAAAATGCCTTTCTTTTAAAGAAATATGTTGAGTAATTTAATTCTATGATTCAGACTATGGATAAGTAGCAAACAAATAATACACAAAAATACTCAATAACTTCCATATTTCCTTTCATGAGGAGACTACCATTGAAATGTAAATAAATTAAATACACGTTTGATAAGCACAACAAGAAGAGTTTAAAATTCATTAATGCTTAGGGTCTGGAAAATTGACATAAAGGCACTTTCCAAAGATTCACATTACCAGAGCTCTTCCAAACTGACACATCTTGCTTAGAACAAGGAAGTCTTAAGATGAAATCACCACTTAGTTTTGAAAAAAACTTGTATGTATAGGAGGGGCTCAGAGTGGGGGTGGGGAAGAACAGAGGTATGACCTTACCTTTTGTCACAGTGATGGAGAATCTTAAATGCAGTCACTTCATGTTGAAAAGGGAAGCAAGCTTAATTTGAACCTTTAAATTTTAATTTACCCTTTTTTTTGTATGCAAAGCAAGAAGAAAAAAACCCCTTTGCTCCCCAAAATGTAAAGTCAGCATAAATTCACTGAGATGTCAAGATAAAATTCTCTCAGGCTTTGTCTAGGAAAAGAAAAGGATTTTCTAAAACTTCATTTCACTGTGAAATAGTGTGGTTTGGACTTTGTTAGCTCTCTTCATGCTAAAAGAAGGTCCTAGCTTTTACTTGTGAAGTGAAGGCAATTCCCAGCTAAAGGGTATGAAAGTACAAAACTTACTAGTCTCTTGTGTCTATTTGATTTCTCGCCAAGAACTTTTTTCATTTTTGCTTTTCTCCAAGAAAACCCTAATTTCATTATTTACCTCAACTGAGGTCCACACATACAGATCCTAGTAACGGAAGCCAACATATCTCTGAATACACCAAACTCAGCCTGATTTTATGTATTTTGCATTTTGAGATAAAGTTTAAATATTGACTTACAGCTACAGTGCGTTCTTGTTAATCTAAATAGCTTTCTATTGCCATTTTCCCTTAGCCAGGAGGCATATTAAAAAAATTAAAACGTTTGAAAATAAAAATAGGAATATTTGTCTAAATATTTCTGGCATTGACTTCCATTTCATCCCAGTTGGTGAAGCATTTCCAGCAGTTCTGTAGGACCTTTGGAAACTGGATGAAAGTTCATAGTACTCCTCAGAGGAAGGGGTAATGCCACTGCGTTAATGACTTTCCCTATTACCAGAGAATTTCTTCAGGGACCTGGTTGCTGTGAACCTGTGCCATGACTATGCAAACATGTTAAATCCATCCAGTCTGTTCAAAGGACAAACATTTAAAGTAAGCTACATTTACCCTGTTGAGCATCATCACCACCTTCCCTAGTCACTTTTTCCAGAGAACTTTGTTCTTGTTCAGACTAAAAAGGTACCATTTTAAAAGCAATACTCCCTGGTACATTATGCTGCAGTTCAGCTTCATTTTTCAGTCCCTCCTGACAATTCCCATGATTTTTATGGCTGTGACTAGAACAATGCTGTGAAGAATACAGGCAAGGGCAGGGTATGCAACTAACATCAAAGTTACGATGTTTAAGGTGAAAGCAAAATTCAGAGGTCAATATACTCCTAGTGAAAGAGGGATAATTTCAATCCTGAATTCTAGAAGAGGAATGAATTCTAGAAGAGGAATATTACATGTTACTGGTCAAGTACTATACTGGTTAAACACACCTAGTGCATCCAGTAGTAAACATGTACCTGGAGAACAATGAAGGGGTACAGATATCTAAAAACACAGGGAGAAATGAATTAGACAACTCTGAAACAAGGAACAATTAGACAATTCTGAAACAATGACACATGATTACATGAACTAAAGGCTAGATCCTTAACTGGAGCAAATCAGCAAAACCATAAACAGACCAGCCTAAAGACTTTAACCTTCTGGTTCCCAAAATAAGGGATTGCAATATGAAGCCACAGTGTTGCCTTATTCTCTAGAATACAAAAACATTTTGAAAAGCAAATTACAGACCAAGACAAACTGAAAGTAGATTAAACCTTAATATGGGTTTACCAAGAACTAACCTGATTGCTTTTTAATAGCTGCCAGCATAAGGGGCATTTTTCACCACTCGCTTTGGCTGAGCAATGCTTTACTGCCTAGCACTGGCACTGAAACTCCTCTGATCAATTAGTAAAGCACTTCAGCTCACTTAACTGGCATATAACTCCTTTTCTAGAGGGTGAGGAAAAAAAAAAATTAAGCTTTCTGAGAGTTTAGCAAACTGAGTCATCTGGTTCTTCAGCCAGATGTATCAGAGCTGAAGTAAGCAGCAAGATTTTGTAACTGCAAAAGGAAAGCAAAGCAGGATGCCACCATTCCGTAGTCACAAACTTGAGATAAAACAGCTTATTTCATTGTGGGGGGAAAGCAGAATAGATCTAATCTTTCCGGGTTTCAATAAAACATCTGATATGCAAAATTAGTTCAAAGGAAAAATCGCACAAGAGTTAACAGGCAGATAAGAAACAGGCAAGTGAGGAGACAGCAGTGGTTGCTATTTAGCTCACTGGGCTGGTTTCAAAAGCACAAGCAGGTAGGGGAAGGAGGTATCTTTTCATCACTGCATGCACAGCTCGTCAGGCTGTTCTTACAATGGTGGTTGCTACTTCGCCCGAGGCAAGTCTCCAGGTGACAAGGGAGGAGCCGCTCATAAAGGCAATTGGCAAACCAGGAAGATGTGCAGCATTTCTCTTGGCCAGGATGATGTTTCTATAGCTGCTACAGGAATTGGGGAAAAAGAGTTCAGGGAGTCCCTGAGAGTGCCAATTTGTCTTTAAATGCACATGCTAAAAGAAGGGGCTGGACTAGGTTACAGTTCTTTTTCTATAATGCTATGTCTATGCACTCTGAAACATCTTGATAATCTGATTTGAGCCATTTACCTCAAGAGAACTCAACCTTAATAAACTTGGAGTACATTACTGTATCTGTTCTATCATTTTTTTTTTCTTTTCTTTACCTCCTATATCCTACCATACATGCTTATTGTGCAACATGTGATGTTTAACCCCTACATTGCTGAAAATTTGTGGGCAGAGGGTAGAAACAAAGTCACAGGAAAAAAGAAAAGAAAGATCAGTGAGACTGAGATGTCTCTCTCCAATATAGCTGTACAGCATAACCAGGTTTTTTAAGAGCAAGCCCAGTGTGACTGTGAGCAGAGTCCTTTCACGAGATTGAAGTTTGTTCGCTTACACGGTTCTTGACTGCAGAGAAAATCTCCTTCTCAGATGACCATCCAGGTCTAGGAAGAGATGTTGGTGAGGTTTTTTGCATTAGCTGTGTTGATACTGTATTTGGCACCAGTAGCATCACTTCAAAGTTCGCAGTCCAATTACTCCTGAGAGCACAAACACATGAGAGTTCATCTCTTATTTCTGCCAGTGCTCCTCCAGACATGGAAGCCAAGGCTTTGAGGAGGCCCTTGGCCTTTGTTTGCGCTGACACTGTCTCATAAACACATGCATCCAAAGATCCTTCCCTTGAAGAAAGTAACTGTATGAATCTCCCTGTAGAGCTCAAGTGCTGAGCAGCAACACAGGAGGTGCGAAGTGACACAGAAAGGGCAGTAAATGGAGGAGTCAGAAGTGAAACTGCTCAGTGATGTCAGCACCTTAATGGAAAGCTGATTGCAAACCAGAAAAACTCCTGGTTAACAAAGCCAAATAACTTAATTTCAAGACAAGTAGTGTATGAATGCAGTGAACTTTAGGGCAAACTGATCACTGTTAACACCTTATTGATGAAACCTTTACTTTGTAGGCGGCTTACATTAGGAAGAGAACTGTAGTACCTTGCCAAGCGGAGACCTGAAGGCAGCAG
Organism: Fulmarus glacialis; assembly: GCF_000690835.1. NCBI lineage: Eukaryota > Metazoa > Chordata > Aves > Procellariiformes > Procellariidae > Fulmarus > Fulmarus glacialis. Next base: position 10,015 of record NW_009203378.1, on the reverse strand, counting down.
GGGACTACATGGAGATAAGTATCCAGATAACACATGATTACATGAACTAAAGGCTAGATCCTTAACTGGAGCAAGTCAGCAAAACCATAAACAAACTAGCCTAAAGACTTTAACCTTCTGGTTCCCAAAATAAGGGATTGCAATATGAAGCCACAGTGTTGCCATGAGCCTGAAAAAAAAAAACCTCTGTTGTGGGACTTGAGCCACAGAGTGGAGTCATGAGCCCAACAGCATTGCTGGCAAAGAGGTCAAAGGCACGGAAAGAAGGATCATCAGGAAAAATATTTTAAAAACCTGTCTACACAGAACACCAAGAATTAATTTTCTTACCAAGAACCGAACTTCTCCAATAAACTATGTTTGAGCTGCAACCTGTGTGGAAACAAGCTGCATATGTAGCCTGATTCAGAAGTATCAAACTACGCAGACACTGACCATTGGCCCAAAAAAATTTGACAGGCAATAAGATAGAGGCTTCTGTTACAGATCATATAGCTGAACATTTTTTCAGTACTTCAAAGGCCAGCACTAACATGGACTGCTCCATATATGAGCCAGCATGCTACAGCATTTTATTCTGAATTTAATTCTTTTTGCTTCCAAAGTAAATAAAAATACTCTAGAAAAGTAAAAAAAAGAAAAAAATCAGAAGTCTGTTTTTGCTCACAATTGTTAAGTGGGATAAGACAAAAGTGATTAATGCTGTTGTTTCCATGTTATTTCTAGAGGACTAGGCATCAATCCTGACTTTCAGTCAAGAGAAAGTTATCATGCAGGATGGAATATAATTCAGAGCCTAAGTTCCTTGTACAATCTTTTTAAAGGAGATCTCAGATTTTCATATCTGAAGGTCTATCTTTAAATGCAATAAAATCTTTTTTAGCTAGCCAAGTATCATGAACATTCAAAAGCTTCAGTTTGAACATTACATATAATTGACGTTACAGAAATCTCTTTCCACTGGCATGACATCAGAGATTGTCAGATTGGGAAATCAAGAGGATGAGCTTCACACTTGCCAATTTGTGCTGTTAATCCGTGTTGAAAATTTTTCTTAACAAATCCCAGCAACACCACCCCTTCCCCCAATCCCATCACGATCTCTAGGAAGAAGAAGAAAGGGTGTTGGCCCACATCTGTCTACTACCTAAAGACAGGCAACTATTGTTAAAGCTTTTTTCATTGTTTATAATCCTGTTTCTTACATTCTGCTTTAGGATGATCAGTTTGGCCACATGATTGTGGAAACAGACATACTGCCAGTTGTATATAGCAGTATATGATTGTATAATTTCCACCCCCTCCCATCAAGGAGGAGAAAATTAAGGGAAGTTAGATGTTCTTCTCTAAGGAAACTTCTTTTGGGTCAGCTTAGTGACGCTCCTTATCACTATTTCTTCTGTATTTATGATTGATGTAGCAACAGAGCATTTCCATTAAAGTAGCCAAAAACCCCAGAGAAGCTGAACCATCAGTCCCTGTGATTTCCATGAGTAGCACCTGTGATACCAAGACTGCAGTTGAAGATGTGCACACCAAGAAGTACGTGTATTGTGTTTTGTAGTCAGTGATCTGGGCTGCACAACTGACAGCTATAACCAGTTGAGCAAAAAATGAAGGCTTCCTTCCCGCTGTTAAATAATACTTGCAGAAATGACAGAGCCGTGCAGGATCTGGTGCCCTGGTCCCCAGCCCCACAGCTCACTCCCCCAAGGAGTCTAACTGTTTTCTTCTTCTCTTCCTCATTTTCTCCCACTAACCTCTGGGGACTGCAGTATTCCTGTATATCACAGGCCACGCCATGGTACCAGCCCTTCTGTCCCCTTTTTCAGCATGACCCAGCTCTGCTCAGTCCCTCACACGCACACAAGGAACCGGACAGCTTTGTCTGACCCACCTGCAGCCGAGGGAAGCAGAGAGCAGGCAGAGGCATGTCCCACCATGGCAAGGGCCAGAGCATGCCAGGGGAGATGCATTATTACCCTCTGGGATCTTCCCCTCCTGAGAGCTGGGAGAAAGAGCCAGATAAAGTAACTGAGGGATATAGGAAGTTATGCATAGATTTATTTTTAATAAATAAAAAAAACTTTTCTAGGAAGCATCTGTTTACTCCCTAGCAGAATCCAAATGCTATAACCCCTTGTATCAATATCCATTTAACCACTTTTTGAACCCCCAAAACCTCGGCAGTGTCCCACACATTACAAGCACAGTTTGGGTACCAAAAGTTTTGCAAACCAGTGACATAGAGCGAGTTCTCTCTACGAAAGTGGGCTAATACAGCCCAACCAGATGTGGTTGGAGGACAGAAAGCCTGCAAAGCAGAAGACCTTCAGCAGACCTGCCTGGTTGAGCTTACTGCACCGCAGGTATTTACTCACAGTGGCTTGAACTCTCCCAGCTCCAGAACAAGCAGTAGATGACTTAGTCACTTTGCCTCACAGCCTGATCAAGTAGTCACACTTGGAGCACCATGCTGCTAAGCAGGATGACAAATAATTTAATACAGACCATTTCAACCACTGAGTTGAGAGACAATAAATAAGTGGGCCCTGAAAACGGTATTGATTTTTCTATACACTAAGTACAATTGATGAAAAAAGCCAAGCTATATTTAAGTTTGTTTTAAATAATGTACTCCATACATTATTATAAAAGACTTGCTTGTAGCTGTAATATTTATTTGAAATACTTCTTTTAAGCTTCTCCAAAACACTCAGGACAAACAGAAAGGTCTCTTGAAGCCTGTCAGAAGTCAAGCGTTGTCTTTTGTACTGCCATAAAACAAATCTTTCAACATTATATGCTATAGTTCTCCAGACTGCATTAAAAAAAAAAAACAACAAAAACAAAACAACAAACCACAGAATCCAAAGCTGCCTATAGGAATTCTCACACCTACTACTCTGTGCAGCCAACCCCATATACAGTACAGCAGCTGCATAAGGAAACACAGCAACATCACCCAGCAGGAGCACCAGACATGAAAAATACCTTGCCCAAATGATACTGAAAGTGGAAGAAAAAAACAAACCAAAACCAAACCACCAACAACCCACAACAAAAAAATCCCCACAAACACAAAACATTTGCTACTCCCCATAACAGGTTTTTAGGCTGATCTTTAGCTCCAGACTACCATTACTACTTTAACTAACAATCCTTCAAATTAGCTTAATTTTCACAAAATCAACCAAAAGCTTCAGGCAGTCTGAAAAAAAATAAACAAAAAAATCCTACCATTCCCATCAAGTATCAGCAAGAATAAATTCAAAGTGCAAGAGACACCACTCTCTCCACCTTTGCTTAGGCAAGACCATCTGCAATGCCTATTTCCCCCCACCAGCCTCTAACCTCCTTAATTTGCTGTCAGTTATTTATGTCTTTCAGCTGGGGCTTACGCCTGGCAACTGATTCTTCACACCTGCATGCTACTTCCCATTATTAAGAGGCCACATTATTTTTCATTGACTACTTACTCAACAAGGGTAAAAATATCAGAATATGGCCTAAAGCAAACCGAGTACTTACTCCTCATCTTGTTTACTAATGCTTATTGTGATGATTTCTGTTACATATTCATGAAATATTAGGCAGTCATAGTACACACATTGTACTAACCAGTACATACAGACATAAAATGAAAACATCTTTACTGGGGAAAAAAAAAAAAAAAAAGAAACAACAACAAAGACAGCTGAAAAATCTTTGTCCTGGTTGGCACACTATCAGTGCCAAATTTCAAAGCATCAAGAATTGCTTAAACTCCCAGCTGTTACAGCAGAAAAGCACGAGACAAGCAGAAGATTAATAAAAGTTAGAATAAAAGAACATAAAAGAGAAAATGTAAAGTCAGAATGTGGTATGTGCCAATACGAACAAAACTAGAGTAATAATTTGGATAGGTTATAGGCCAAAGATAAAAGCCCATAAAATCCTAGAAAACCAGATTACTGAGAAAGCTATTTGAAATTAAAAAGCAACATAAATCAAAACTGGATAAATGACATTTGTATAATATTATTGGACTGATTAAATTAAGTTTTAGTTAGTAGAACAGTGTGGCAAGAAAGAGATACAATAACTATAAAGTATTTGTACAGACATAAAAAAAACAACTGATGAACTTGATGTGAATTTCTTCCTTTATTTGATCTGTTTATTATTGCTGTAATGGCAACTTTTTTTTAATACTAGTATTTAAGAAACTGTTTAGAAATTATTCCAGTTTTGATGGTAAATGTACTTATGCCTACGTCAGTGTTGAAATTATTTGCCTAAGACAATTCAGCTGATTATTGAATTAATTTACTCTAGAATTGCTTTGCATGAAATACCAGTATACTCCCAGTCTTATTTCTTAGGAGTCAGGTTTGCAAGAATGGTGGCTTTTAAACTAATTATAGAGAATATGAATAATCAGCAAATTTGGCTCTAATAAATGCAAATATTTGCATCCCAAACCATTTTCATTTATTCATATTAAAACAGTATCACATGACTTACCAATTCAACCAATGTCAACCACACAGTTCAGATTCTGAATATGAGATAACCACAACTGTTCTTCAAACCTTCAGTAGCCTATGAATTATTTGCAAATTATTTTCAAAGAATAAATATATTAAAACTAATTGTAGAGTGTTCAGAGATAATTCACAAACATAAAAAAAGGAACCTAATTTGTCATTGTCAATTATTTCCTCCAACTTTTTCTCTCAGCTTTAGTTAACATGAAGCATAGTAGTAGTAAGAATGAGATTTGTAATATTGTTTTCTTCCCATGCAAATCAGACTGATGTCAAAATGCTATAGCTTTCCATTCACTTCTGATCCAGCACTTTGATATGGCGGCAAAAGGTCAGAATAATGCTGACTGTTAATGACTGATATAAAACTTAGGCCTAATTTGAGCAATCTCTTGGTTTAGCCTAGAGATGATGGGTGTCTAAGTCACAGTCAGGGACCGGCAACTGACCACACTGGTAGGCAGCTTAACAAGAAAGCTCATGCTTCACTATGAAGAAAACGGACTGTAGTGGGAGATGTTCCTAAAATTGTCACAGGAGATAGGCGATTCTGTATGACATAGTTCATCTGTCCTGATACTTCTACGCTTACCATTGATGTATGATGAGTTCTTTATTTTGACTAGTGTTTATACGTATGTGCATGGAGGACTAGTACTGTGGCTATTTTTACTTTTATTAATAGTTTTTGAGGTGCTTAAAGAATTTTGATTCCATTGCAGATAATGAAAGACAGCATGTTTCTGCCTGGAGCGATTCTGGGTCTTCAGATCAGACTTGCGAGGTCCAGTACAGACTGGAGGTCACACAAGCCGTCCTCTCGTGGGCAAAGAGGAAGCTCAGTGTCAGCTCCTCGCACTCAGGCAAGCAGAGGGACAGTGCTGCTGGCAACACTTCTCCAGGTGGCCAGGCTGGGCAGGGCAGGAGGTGAGGCCACGTCTGCTTTCCCCTATGCACCCTTTCTGGTCTGCTGCCCTGGGCTGATCTATCTATCTGCAAACATATAGTTAATAAATAGGAGGTACGTGGATGACGATTATGACCATGAAACGGTTTTGGCGTTACATTATTGTGTGGTTCCTCCCTGACAGCAGTTCTCAACACAATAGTATTTGTGGAGCTAAGGAACAGATCACCGTGGACATTCATCCTTTTAGGGGAAGGGTAATGGGTACAAAGCTGAAGACAACTGCTTATCAAGCTGATGCACTATATGCAGCTATCTCAACCTGAGTCACTGTTTGCTGCAAAATGTGAAGGCTCCAAGGATTATATAATAGAAGGAGTTAGAGTACAGTAGCTCTGAATATAAGAGTATTTTTGCTTTTACAGGAAGCATTTTCATCAACCGTCTATTAATGTTTAAATGCAGTAATCGGAAAAAAAATCCTTCTTAGCTGATCTCCACTCATCTGGCTTTTTTCTTCATGAAATAGTTCTTTTGGAATCTCATTAAGTCATGTGAACAACTGCACCAAGTTGTTATGGCAACCAGAATTTTAAAAGTAAATTAATTTTGCCACAAGATGTTATTAAGACCAGGTAAGGATGGCCTTGAATAATAATAGTTCTTTACTGTTTGGAGAGGATATTCTATCTCAAACTTTAACACTGGGCTTTGCTTAAGCCAACGCTCTTTTTTATTAGTACATCAACAATCTTTAGAACAAATGGACAAGAAATTATTTCAGTTTTGCTATAAATTTTTAAATTGAAATTTCTAATCAGCATCATCATCTTTTAATAACAGGGATTCCATACTTGATGCTTAAGTAGTTTGTAGTGTGCTTAGCAAAAGCAGACAAGATCAGTTTTCCAAACTGGCATAAATCTAGAGCAATCCTGCTGATTTCACTGTTAGTGTAAATGTATAAATGAGAAAGAAAAAAAAAAGAAAAAAAGAAAACAAGCTCCTAATATTTAAAGGAAGAGTTTATCCTGTAGCGTGAAAAAGCTGCCCAGTCCTCAGTCTATTCCAGAGTGATGTCTGCTGTATCCACCTACTGACATTGGACTTGCACCTCCCTTACTTGGGTAGTGTAATACTTTCTCCAAGCAGTACTCTCTTAGGAACTACTGGAATAAAATGAGGACAGAAATGTAATCACAGTTAATAATGCACTTAATAAAGCAGTCCCTTTGTAAATTTTAATTTTGTAGGGCATTGGAGCTTGCCGAGAGACAGTAACTCTCTTCAGAAGTAAGTGATAGTAGCATTTCTATCCCAGTGGATGTGCCACCAGAGAGGATGCAGCCTGCCTCTCAGATCCAGGCTGGTGTCTCAGTTCTGCAGTGTGGTCTCACAAACATTCTCCCTGGCAAAAAGGTGAGTTTCACACTGCATAGCAATCCTGGTTTGATGCACTCATGCTCCCTGCCTCTTATTTCTGCCATTTTGTAATGACAGAGCATGCCAGCAATGGGATCATGAAACTGATTCTGTGAATTTTTTTTTTTAAATACATACATATGCATGTATATACATACATTTTTTGACATTTTTTAAAAAGTTGGACTGCTATTTTGATTAGCCTGTTGTGTAACTGTTATGCGGGTATTACAGAAAGATCTGACCTGCCCCCAAAGGCCAGAGAAGCGTCTTAAGTTGAGAGCCTCGTCTCTTTGTCAATAAATGAGAGAAACAGGCACCTCCAAACAGCAATTATGAACGTTACATTATAAAACTGAGACTTCAATTAAGTGTTCCACATCATCTCTTAAAAGCATCAATTTCCTTTCAATAAACATACAAAGACATTGCCAAAACCTCCAGAGAGCAAATCTCACTCCATCCTCTCTGCTTATCAATTCCTCTTTGAGGTGTATAGCACTCCTAGGAGTGTTACTGGGACAAATATTTTAGGCATCTGAGTTGCTGAAATACTGTGATAGTGGAAAGAAAGTGCTGTGAGGTATGTCTACACTGACATTTGGGATTAGGCCTGAAGACCTCCCTCAGCCCATCTATATGAATGACCACTCTTGGCTCCACAGTGACAAAGATCTTCCAGACACAGGAATCCACATTCAGATGGGGAATGTTTTTTCCATTTTGCTTTGCAAATGGCTGAGGTAGACAATGGAGAGAAATGCTTCAAATCAGTGAAGATACAGGTTTTTGCTTAATTAGGAAAAAAGATGGCATTGTGCCTTCTCCACCCAGGAATATTCTGGTATGGCTTCCTGCTACCTTCCTTAGATGTACTATACGTAACTTTGGCCTCTCAAGTTTTAACTATTTTCCTCCCTCCTCCCCCGCCCCGGAATAATTTAGCTTCTGGGGTTTTTCACTTTTCTTTTTGTCTTCTTCTGAAACATTGGAGACTACCCACAGCTGGAAACAGGCTGTAGGTTCATGTCCTGGTGCTCCTATTAAATCGCCCCAGGTCTTGGGATTAAAGCAATCACCACTTTGAGTGGAAGGAAAGAATGTGTCCCTGAGGTCAGGTAGGTGGGGACTCCTGCTTTTCTCTTTTGGCCTCCTTTGTAGCAAGGATATGACTTCTCTCTTAGCATCACCTGGAAGGTTTCTTCAATAAAACATTTACTGGTAAGGCTCTTAATCCTGCCTCATCTCCTCCTGTGGCAAAGTATAGTTGTGGATTTTAGTCTTTTACTTCAGGGCTAATGTTTCCCATAGGCTGCTGGTGAATATTTTGAAGTCTATCATGTTGGTACTGTGTCGTGTAGAAGAGGATCCTTCTAAAGTAGACATTTACTGAAGTATTTCTCCCCATTCCAGGGAAGTAGATTCAGTGACCTGGAAGGCTCTATCCAGTCCAATGCTCATATGTCCTAGCTGGTGATACAAAAATGTCTAATATCACTCCAAGCTAGTATTTTATCATTGGAGATTCTTATGAATTGTGATTTTCAACCAAGATGTTAACATAGATGCCCTGAATATTTGTGATGGGGACTTCAACTTTCAGAGGCTCAGCTTAATTTCAAGGTTCAGATGCTTATTCTAAATTGCTAGAAACTGAACCTGGAAATAACTGAAAATTAATACTTTGACATAAAAAACCTGTTAACTTCATGCTGTTAGGGAATAAGTCTGCATAAATGATCAGCTTGATGTTTAATTTCATTTCAATCAATGAATGTTCAGTAATAAAGTTTATGCACTTGAGAAGGAAGCCTGACATAAGGTAACCAGATTGTTGCAATAGAAATGACTCCAGGTCTGGTCCAACTCTAATTAAAATCAGTGGAAACTTTCCAAATGGGAGTTGGATGAGACCACAATAGTATAAACCTAGACTGAAGTCAATGGACTTACTTTGGATTCACACAGTTAAAAGTGAGGCTAGAATTTTGTCCCCAGTGTTTAATGGTCACAGTAGAAGGCAGGCATTGATGTTTCACCTTAGGTGGAGTTTTGCTCCGTAACAGTGATTCACAGATATCCCTCTTCATCACTGAGGGACCTCATCATCGGAGCAAGCATAATTCCCTCAGTGCTTGCTTAGGCAGTTAGCGTGGCGGTGACTAATTTCCTTTGTGAGTCTGGGTCTCGCTGCTGTCAGCAGGGAACTGTGGAAAAACAGCAAAATTACAGAAGTTAACTTTTGTACAGATAACAAGTAATAAATGCAAAAGGTTGAACTCCACAGAAAGCAGTCACTTGGGGAAGCTCTAGCCAGTCCCACTCTACCATACGAAGAACAATCTATAAAAAAAAAAACCAACAAAACTATATGGGAGAAAAATTTATTACATGTTTTAAGCAGGAAGTAATAAAGCAAACAATATAAATAGAGCAGATAAGCAAAGAACAGTCTCAGACTAACCACGGCACTTTAGTAAATCCCATTAGACAACTATTTTCACCTTTAAGTAACTGTTTTAAAAGCCTGGCCCTCAAGCACTCAAGTTTTATTGAAAGTGATTGGGACTTGGGCTTTTAGATTACTCAGGATTTCTCAGAAATTCTGCCCACCATGCTTACTTTTGGAAAAGGTTTAAAGGTTGCATGAGGTCCTATAAATCAAGGAAAGCTCAGAGTGACTTCAGCACACACTTCAGTGGAACTTCAGCATACAGCAAGAGAAATTGTATTAGGTGTCCCCAAAGGAAGAGACTTAGAGGAAAAGCTTAATGAATAAACACTCTCAAAAACCTCTTAAGACATATATTTAACCATGATGTTACAATTAAGCTCATGAAACTTAGCTTTATGCCTGTAAACAGCATGTTCAGCACTCAAGCATGAGAGGAGAAAGGCAAGTCAGTGCACTGTTTTGATTTTCTCTGGTATTCTTGGAAGTAAGCTGTTTCAGACCCAGCTTCATTCTTCCTAACTCCGGAAACTTAATGGGCTGCCTTGTTTCTCTAGTTTCTCCTTAACATTAACAAAGAGAGGGTTATTTGCACATCTCCATCTTTTCCATTTGCTATACAAGCAAATGACTATATAGCATAGCTGCCCTATGCTCCTGTCACAGGTTCCACAAATAAGTAGAATCATAGAATCATTAAGGTTG
>NW_009203377.1:44287-62459 GCF_000690835.1 Fulmarus glacialis | reverse complement strand
CTCAGGGAAAACATATTTAAGAAAGGGCACTGAGGGGTGAGGGAAAAAGTGTGAGAGACAGCCCTGCGACACCGCGGTCGGAGGAGACAGAGGGGAGGAGGTGCTCCAGGCGCCCAAGCAGGGATTCCCCTGTGCCCAGGGAGGAGACCACGATGCAGCAGGAGAAGTGTGAAGATGAAGGAGTAGCAGAGATGAACCATCATGGACTGACCCCGTTCCTCACCCCCGCTGCGCTGCTCAGGGGGAAGTTGTTGGTTTAATCTGTCTTTGTTTCTCACCATACTAATTTATTTTAATTGGAAATAATTTAATCTCCCCAAGTTGACTCTGTTTTGCCCATGACAGCAATTGGTAAATTATCTCCCTGTCCTTATTTTGACCCACAAGCTTTTTCATCTTATTTTCTTCCACTGTTCTGTTGAGGAGGAGGGTGAGAGAGCAGCTGGGTGGGCACCTGCCTAGCCACCACAGACAGATTGCTCTTGTTGATTCAGATGAAAAATAACCTTAGATCCACAGAAAGCAAAAAGTTAGCGGAAGAGAGCTTAAATGCTAACAACAGCAGTAGGAGAGCTTTCTGCCTGCACAGATGTGTGACCAAAAATAACCTTATCAGTCCACTACTCTGAGGTATGTCTAATTTAGATGTCCATCTCGTGTATTGCTTGAAAATGTTGCTGCTGTTCCAGCAGCAGTACTTCAAAAAAGCCTTGCTTCTTTTACAAAAGAGTATGTTCAGATTTGACAGGAAGGCTATTAAATCACGTCCTCTAGGAATAAAGAAAAGTATGACATCTTCCTCATGAACAAACTCCATTTTAACATGTGTACTATGTCTTTTAAAAATGGAAATTTAATCAACACTCAGAATAATGTGCTGTGCATCTGTGGGAGCTCTAGTTAAAAGCAGTGTTTTACATTTTACTTATTCTGTTTTGGTTTTTTAACTTGGTAACCTTTTTATGCAACAGCTAAATGGAGCCATGTTAAGGGTACAGTCCCAGTATCTCCTTTTCGTCAGTTTGCTTCCCTAAGGCTGTTTAAGCAATATTTTATATAAGATTATAGTTGTCATGTACATAACTACTCTTTAATTTGAATTTCAATGCACTTAACTTTTGTCTTGCTTTAGAATTCAATAATAAAACTCCCACTGATATCAATAGCAACAGGACAGGGCTAGCGGCGGTTTAACATGTCTATTCTTACTTATCCAAAAGTGATCTTCTATCACACTGTACAGCAATTAAAATTGACAAAAGAAATATCTGTTCTAAAGGATAAATGGACAACTCTGTTAGCCCTGATTTACTTCCAGTGAGAATGACCACTATCTCTCACCTTTGAAATGCAACAACAAGTTAGCGCAGAAGGTAGGAATGCCTTACCCAGCTGTGTTAGCTCCAAACACACAGAGAGGGGGGCAATCTCCAGAGCTGCCAGTATGGGGACAATTTTAACACAACCATTAAGAACAATTTGAAGCAAAAGTCACTGATCCTGAAAGATAAGCCCATTATTAATTTTATTGTCAGTAACTGCATTTTAAAGTAATGTTATTAACATGAAATTGCTAGGCACATGTGCAAGTCGTTCAAAACCTGGATGCTCCCCAGAAGAGACAAGTATTTTTCCTTTGTTCCTCACTATACATAATTCAGACAAAAAGCCAATTGTTCTGAGAAAAGAACAAAACAAAACAAAAACAAAAAACACAGCAGCCTTTATAAGCACAGCCCTTTATTAAAAATGTAAATTGGAATTCAACTGCCCATGTAACCTTTACCTCCCACTACTAAAGTATCTGTTAAGCTACTGTCTGATGGAATAACCAAAAGGCTTGCCTCTCATTTACTGGGTGACTGACTAGCAGTACGTACATTTTCATTCATTATAATTGCAGCGTTGGGTTTTTTTGGTTGGGTTTTGGTTTTTTTAAACAATCCAGAATGATAGATATGTCAGCCACATTAGAGAGCAAACTCCCTTAAAGGAATGCTTGCACGACTGTACCAAACTTAATTTTAATTAATTAATTGACCGCATTATAGTTCCATAGGATGACAGTATGCATAAAATACAAAGTAGTATTCTCATGCAGTTCTTGATCAGGAAAGTATCACACAGTAATGGAAATTTCAAGCTTCAGAGTCATGCTTGAAGCTTAGAATATTTCTCTTAGAAGTAACATGGTCCTCAGGAGTTTATTCCCTAGCTATAAAATGCAAACTCAAGAAATAAAGCATATGGTCAGTTCTTCGGCTTACATATTTCAGCTTGAGGTTATGCTGTTCCTGGGCAAAAATCATGTTGCATTCTTCACAGACTCTGGCAAAATAACAGGAGCTTTTGTATTTGATTTGGTGTTTTAATGGATAATTAATCCAGATCAGATGTTTTAAAGCAAGGAACGCTTATTCCAGCTATGTACTAGATCTGTTGACAAGTCACTATTCTAACCGGGCTTGCTTGGAAAAAAATCAGCCTGCTGTGCTGACATGTACAAAAATCCAAACTTTCTGCCTACGAAGTTGCATTTTAGCTTTCAATTTTTAAATGTTAGCTCTAAAGTGTTGTTACAGAGGTCAATATAATAGCTAAATTTGTCACAAAGCAAACTTTACAAATGTTAAAAAACTTGAAACATACCGTTAGTATGAAGATGCCAGGAAAATGACAATGCACTTTTGGAAGGAAAATGTCTCATTTTATATTTTTCTAATTTGCAAAAGAATACAGCTGTATAGAGCGGGCTGGGGCTGAAAAGCTGTGAAACAGAGACCGTGTTTTTTTTTTTTAATCAATAACTCATATAAATTGATGCTAGAAATGTAATTTTTAAAGGGTGATCATAATGGCAGTGAAGATGTTTTGATTAAAGGGCTTGGGATCTATTCAACTGGAGATATGCAAAACTAACACAAGCTGTATAGGCCACTTTATGTGACAAGTTATTAAGAGGAGGTAAAACAGTGAGAAAAGGCAAAGCAATTAATTTGCAGTCAACTTCTTCTCTTTGCTAATATGCATCTGTGAAAGGAAAGAACACAAAGGAGGGGGATAGACATTCAGAGACAGATACTGTGTGTGAAAGTGCCCTGGGAAACAGACTATCTTCATTGTAAGTAGTCCTACTACAAGAGGACTTTCCTCCTTGGCTGGGATCCCCTAGATGAAAATGCGACAAGGAGTAGATAAATATATACAAATTCTGTTTGACATCACTGAATTGCAAGTCATTCTCTGTAGGATATCAAGGAGGAAAAAAAAAAAAACCCACAGTGTTTATCTGTTTTAGAAATAGGACATTGTGACCTATTCAAACAATAAAACAAGAGCAGAGATGGTAAATTGCCTAGTTTGTCTATATAAAATAAATGTCAACTTAGATTCAGAATCACTAAGAGCCAATGCTGTAAGGATGTTTCTTGAAATAAGTAAAAGTTGCAAAATCATATAATAGCACTTTTGAACTAAAAGTTTTTGAGATTCTAATGTCACTGTTATTCCCTTATGCATTTAGCAGTTTTTAATTTAGTTATCAAACTGTCTTAGTATTGTCAAAGTGATTAGAACATGACCACTACTTAAAGTTCAAAAGCAGCAGGATGCTTTCTGAGGAGTTTTGACTTTTTTATTCCACATTTGGAACTCTGTGTCTTAAAAGAGTTCACTTGCCTCTAATATCTTCTAAAACCGTGAAGTTTTTCACAGCCTAGAAGGACTTCTGAACATAAACTGGTATTCAGAAAATAGTGAAATTGAAACAAATTCCTTGAAATGACAAAACAAAAACAACCCCTCCAAGAAGTCATGAAAGCACTTTTTTCTTGTTAACCACCTGCAAGAGCTGAAGAATTCAGAATTTACAACTACAGATGCGTATTTAAACAAAGTAGTATCTTTTCTTGTACATAAGTGTTTTGAAAATTCCACTTCCAAGTGGTAAAAAAACCACCCAAAAAATCCAAGGACTTGGTAAATACTGATTTTAGCCTCAAACATTCCTGTAACATCTGATTTCAGACATTTTTCCCCCCCATAGGTTTTTTCAGAGATGGCAAGTATCATGATCACAGAGTTTGTTTTACTTATTCAGATGTATTCATTCTACATTTAACAACTAATATTTCAGAACATTTATTCCAGGATTACTGTAGGAGACAGATCATTCTGGTTTCTCCTCCTTTCAGTCAGTAATATTTTGTTGAAATAGATCTCTGCAAAAAACAGTGCAAGAATGATGAGATTTTGGGTTAGCTAGTTCTGCCAGCAAGAAAACACATTGTATTAGAAAACATATTAACCATCAGTTAATGTTCTTGTGTTGAGGAAAGTCAATTATGATATTGAAGTAGCATTTGCAGTGTGTTACACTAAAACACACAAAACTATCTCAAAGGCTTTTAAACCTGACTTGTTTCCCTGTTACAACAGATGCGAATTCACATTTAGCAACCTATTCGTTAGCATGCTGTCTGATGGAATACTTTTTCCCTGCAGAAACACGCTAATGGACGATCCTTAAATATATGCCCTACATAAAGAATACCCTCGTGGATAAAGGTGCAATCTAAAAGTCATCCCCCACTGCCTCTTAGGAAAGCTTTGGAGAGCCATCCTGTCTTTTATGCCTATACTACATATTTACTATTTTTTACCCCCCTTTGTAATATATTTCAGAATGAATACACAGAAATAATGTCATGGGGTTTTCAATGCTTATTAGGAATAAGAGGGCTAAGTCTTCGCAGGTAATAAAGCAACCAGCTGCAGGCATGTAAACTAGCTCTTTTTCATCTATGCAAATATGCTCAGCTATTGTTTCCAAACTCTCATAAGAGTTTCTACAAATATATTGAACTGCAAGTCTAAATCTCAGTTCACTGTCAGTAATTCTCACAACTTCATTGCCAACGTTGTCTTAATGCCAGTACAGAAATTAAAAGAGAAGATTACAGTGATAGCTGGGGCAGTCCTGGTTACAAGCTCCTCCACAAATGCCTGGTAACAAACAGAGACAGAAGTAGTCACATTTTTGCAGAGGAACAGAAGGAAGAAGGTAGCCAGGAACTGTGAAAAAGAAAGGAGAAGGAACTCAATCATGGCAGCTGTGAGGACTGCAGTACTGTCAATATTTAGTGTCTAAGGTGGAAGTCTGAATCCTAGCCCTCCCATCACAGAACAGCTAAACAGCTATTTTGGAGACAGCCTTAGCAAATTGAGATGTTAAACCCCACCAACCTGCCAGCAGTTAAACTACCCACAAGAGATTACATTGAAGACAGCCAGGTTGTTTTAAATTGCCACTTAAAGTATTCCATGCTCATCTGTTTTGGTTTTGACTCAAAACCGATTAGAAACATTCAAACAATCCATTAACAGTAATTTGGCTGCTCAGAGAGCAGCATCCAGTTCAGTAGCAGAACTGAAAAATTGTTCCAACTATATTCCAAAAAAAATCTCTGTAAACCTTCAGAAATGGATCCACAAAAAACTAAGATGCTGAGTGGAAATTTTCCTAACATCAGTACACCAAGCAAGGAGGCGTGTACTCTTACCAAGAAAGAAAATACACAGGAAAAGAGTATTTCTGAAATCCTAACTCTCTTCAGACACTGTACTTACTGATGGTAGGGGCCTCTCTGTCACTCTGGGATTGCATCCTGGAAATCCTCCTAAATCTGGTCACCTTAGACCTTCTTTTCATTAAGTGAGAGCAGGGTCAGTCTTTTACTAAAAACATTGCCAGAGAAAAAAAATGTTGACTCTCTGTTTTAAATGCAGTAGCTTAAAGAGTAGAGAGCTATTCAAGATGTGAAAGATATGCATCCAGTTGTCTCTATTGTCCAAGTGCAATAGGATTGTAGGATAAATCAGGTTGGAAAGGACCTCAGGAGGTCTCACAAAATAAGCTCAGCTAGGAGATCAGATCAGGCTGCTCAGGACTTTATCCACTTGGATCTTGAAAAGCTCCAGTGATGGAGACCACACAACCTCCCTGCACAACCCATTTCACTGCTTTACTATACTCATTGTGAAAAAGCGATATCCTTATATCCAATGCCTGTACTCAAAGAGAAGGGAGGGACAACAGAAAGCATACATTGTCACCATTGCGGTGAGTACTTTTAAGAGAAAGTGATAACTACTACTCTATGCTGTATAAATACCAATTTAAAAACTCATGATAAGACTAATAAATAAAGTTATTCAGGATAGATAAACAAAAAAAAGATGGGTTTTCAGAGCCTGAACAAGGCAGAACCATGAATCAAAACCAAGGCTGTTCAGCCCCATTAGTTTAAGAGACCACTTACAGATACAGCTCTTCACATGCCAAAGAAGGCGTATGTAAAAAGTCCTTCTGCCTTTAGATCATGCTGAGCAGTATTTTAAATATCTACCTCTTCTGCCTGCCTTCTGTGTCAGTCACTGTGGGCTGTATTCTGACTACTTCTATGCTTCACTTAATAGCCATGATTGCTATAGAGTTTTGCAGAGTAGGCACTCTATAGTATAGGGCTAATTTCAGCCTTCTCAAAAGGCTTCCGGGTTTTTTGCATTATTCTATGAAATATTGTCATTAGCATGAAACAGCCTTTAAATATCTTTTGTTCATAGTTCAAAATCTATGCTCCAAGATGGAGCAAATTTTCCAGACTTAGTGAGAAGAACCAGTTTCACAAATGTATAGATTCTTTATGACAAGGGTACGAAAATGATAATTTTGCCTTATGCTACACCTGATGTAAATGTGTGGGTAGAAACATTACTTAGGTACTTAAAATATGGAGTTCAAGAGAAAGCATACCATATCACAAGGGTCTTTCTTGTATCAAGTTTCTCAGCAATTTGTCTAAATGGAATAGATTTTCTCCTTCTATGATTATGCTTCTCTCACAGAGCTTCTTTGATATAAGGATAGTAAATGATAATATTTTATTCGCTCATGCTACAGAGTGAGAAAAACCTTTCAAAATTTGTAAGTACTATTCACATTTCACAAGTAAGATTTTTAAATCTTTAGAGAGATTACATGATTTCCCAAAGTCTCATAGTGAGATAATCATTGAAACAAGAACAGAACTGCATTACTTCATCCAGTATCCCCAGTTCTAACCTCTACTCTGATTTAACTCTTAGTCATCTAATATTAGATATTAAAAGTTAACAGGCTCAGAGAGTAATGAACAAGTTCCTAGAACAGAATCCAATGAAGATGACTTAATACATAGAAACCATTTCTGGATGAGGAAGGCTCTCAGACACAAGTGGTTGGGAAACAAGGAGAGGACTTAGGTGAAGTATCACCAGTATTTACATTCTTCCCTAGCCTCCCCCTTTTGGATGTCACTGGATAAAAGACACTGGGCAAGATGGATCTTTGGCCCGACCAGTACAGCCATTTAAAATTTACATTCAGTACATATGCATAAGTAGTATAGAAAATTTGCTAACAGAGGTCGCTAAATCACTAACAAAGGAGATAGTGGTGTAGAAATAACATAGTGGGAACATTTGGCTATTGGGATATTGCAAGAGGCCGACTGTTTGAAGTGTTTTGCCTCAGATTCCTAGACTTTTGAAGTTACTATAACAACACACCAGCACCACCTAAAAATGTTTTCTCCCTTTTCTTTCTTATCTATGCACAAGACTGAAGTGTTTTAGAAAATCTGATCTAATTGCAGAACCTCTGAGCAAAGAATAGTGTTGACCAAAGCTGGCACAAGTTGGCAACCTCATAGAGACAGGGCTGTATTGCACTGCTTGGTCACTTAATTTTCATTAAAGGGTTTTAGCCTTGCCTTCTATTTCCCAGGATCCTCAACAGCAGTGGAGATTTCTACCTAGACACAGATGAATTCACTGATAGACAGGCTTTGGACGGTATAGAAATAGTGTCTTCACTCAGTAGCACAGGGAAAGCTTGGAGCTAAGAATGGACCAGCATAACGACTCCATATGGACAGGATTTGCATATTAACGAGAGCATAAGTGGTTGCAGCCGTCGTGCCTTCAGAGCAGCCAGTTTTGGCCTCAGAGGAATAGGATGTTTCTCTACAAATCTGATTACATGTGGGTTGTATCAATATGCCATACATGGCAATGTTTTGCTGTCTAGGGAAATCAAGATGCTATTGAATATTTAATCTGATTATCTTATGGTGTTTTAAATAGAACTTCACTCTTCCAATATTCCAATAAATAGCCTGGCTGATCTACTGGAAATGGGAGAAGGAAAGACATGATAGCTACCGACATTAATAAACTCTTCATGGGAGCTGCAATGAATTGCCAAAATACAAATAGTATTTTCCTTCTTCCTAGCCCTTTTCTAATATCCAGTCTCAGCTATACATTTGTTTAAGATCTATGGCTTGACTATAATGACAAGTATATAACTCATAAAGATGGAAGAGTAGCAAAAATACTAGACACAATGCTGACCTTTTCATGTGATAGTTAATTCTTATACCTGTGATAGTCTTACTTTTTATCATGTAATATCTTAACCCACTGACCATAAAGAACGTCACATAGTGTATATGGATAAATCAACTGATGCTTTAAAGGGAGTTTTGCTACAATATTTTTAATAACAAAAACCTCTAACTGCACGTAGTACAGTTTAGCACTGAGGCTAATCTGTAAAAAAAACAGGGAAGGGAAGGTAGGCTATAAAACAGGATACAGTACTAACACTCATTGTAAAGTTCTTGTGTTTGTTTAAAGAAAAACATACTGCACTTGTCTCCTGCTCAGATACTGATCTACCCTCAGAATTGAAAAATACATTTTTGAGACATCTTATTTGATGTCTTACTGGTTGCGTTATATATTCAGAGCAGGTAGTCTAAAGCAAAGAACAAAGGCTGCATAATTTGAACTCTAACTCATACTTCACAGGTCGATGCCTCACTCAGCCTGCAAGAAAATGCAATTATTGCACTTGAGCTAACACCAGGAACAATATTATAAAAGCAGGTCAGTGACACACCATTTCATTGGAGAAAAGATGTGCAGTAAAAAATAGACTGAAAATAATTAATTTTCTTAAAAGCACTAAAATTTGACATCTCTGACTGAAGAACGGTTCAAAAGCAAAAAGGAACACACTAACATAACATTAGCTGCTTGAAATCTTACTCTGAAGTAATTCTGGAATACATTTATAACAAATGATTAAGCATCTTTTTTTTTTTTTTTTTTTTTTTTTACTTAAATACCTCCTTTTCCCTTATATGTTGTTAATTAAATGCTTTCTTAACAAAGACTTTAAACAATGCTAGCTTCAAAACAAATAGTAAGAGTGATCTGTTCCTAAGCAATGTTAAATTAAAGTAATCCTATACAGTTTTGGTAGCTTCTGTTTTTAACAGTGGCTGCTTTCATTCTTTGAAACAATTGCTGTTCCTTTTGGAACAGGTAAATTGCTTCAGTGAATGACAAGTTAGTCCTCTTGCTGTGAGCCTGGAAGCTGTTCCTTCAATCAAAAGTAAGCTGGTTGGAAATAACTGATTTTATGCCTCACCAAGTTTGGTCTTGCCTGAATACAAGAGGACATTATCTTACTGCCTGCCACAGCTAAGGGAAAAGGCCCTATGTGACTGACGTACAAAGTGCTTAGCCAGAACCAGTGCCTTCTGCTTAATGAGGGGAACAGAGAAAGGGACAGAAATCTGCTTTCAGCAACCCATGCATGCTGTGGAGGCAATGACTCCAAAAGACAGCTCAAAGTTTGGTTCTTGGTATAAGTAAGCATCCCCTAGCCACTCCCATGCGACATTCTTTTCTTCAAAGTTCTTGAATTGAAGCATGCACTGGAAATATTTATGAATTGTGGAAATATTTAACATAATGTAAGATGGAAAAAACCCCCCGACAACACATTCTTACTCACAACTCCCCAGCTTGATCTTATTTTGCATTTTCACCTGTTAATCAAAGTGAGGATCAAAACACTCAAATGAGCGCTTTGAAAAATCAACTTGTAACCCGAGGCATTTGCTTATGCTTACTCAGGTCTGCCCCACTCTCCCATAAAGCACTGCTTTATTTATCAGGACAGACTAATTAGCTTCTAACTTGTGCTGTGTTCAGCTTTGAGTGAAGCAAAGAAGCTGGAGAACTGCTAGAGACACATTCCAGCTAATGGAAAAGCAGCTGGGGCAGTTCTCATACAAATTCATCCACTGTGGGAAAAGAAAAGTTTAAGCCAGTAAATGCAGTATCAGACAGTGTTTGACCTTTGAAACTGTGTGTCAGCCTTGGTGGGAAAATAAATATACCACTTGTCATTAATGGGCATCTCTTCTACATGAGAACAACAGGCTATTGTATTACAGAAAAAAAGCAATGTCCTCAACATCTTACACTAATCCTCCTTGGGGGGGTGGGGGGAGAACAGCAAAAAAAAAAAAGTCCCCAAAAAATCAATGCTGTAATTGTTTTATTGTAAAAAAAAAAATAAAATTTCACTGTAACAACTTAAGTTTTAGCTTCTAGATTCCAGGAGACTCTAAAAGCATGTGTCCTTGCAATATACAAACTTACTAATATATGCATATAATCATGTAAAAATTGTGAGGGTGAAACAAAAATAGCTAGGAACAGTGTGATACAATGAAACAGCCTGTGCAAGAATAGCATAGAAAAACCATCTAAAAACCAATATTGTCCTCCAATTTCTTCCCTCCCACATTTTAATCTAATAATTTGTAGCTAACGATCAACATCACAAATGATAATTTGATTTGCAATATTGGTTTGGAAACTCAAAGACTGCACACAAATAGCTTAAGACAAAATAGCATAAGAATGAGAACATTATTCCAACTGTAATACATCTGCTGAAGTGTGTTTAGACACTAAATTGACTCTTCTCTTTTTAGAGGACACCTAACGCTATGCTAATGTCAGGATAACTAATCATGTTGTATTACTAAGCTAGCATTTTTAATAGTTTTTTTTACCCGCATCTTTACCTGCATTTAAAATCATATTAAGAAAATCATATTAACCAATATGTCCCGGTTGCCTTATCATAAGAAATAAAGCAGTTTACTTCTGAAATTAAACATAAAATGTAAGTGTCTCAAATGATTAGTTGCCTGTATATATAATGAATACATGTCTATCTAGATTACCTGATAGGTTATATGTATGCACTGGAGTAACCATATTAAGAAAAAAAATAAAATCAGAAAGTGACAGCTCTGCAACTGATCTTATCTTGCGCTTCCTAACTGCAGACAGGCCAATCTGCTTAATCTAGAACAATCCAAAGTGACAGTCTTTCTGAGATCCCTCTAAGTTAGGTAAACTAATGATGGTACCCTTGCAGAAACACTGCTTCTGCAATAAAACACATGGGAAAAATGAACCTTATGTCCAGTTTTTGCAACAGCTGGAAAGAGAATAACAGACATAAAAGTCTGCCTCACTATACAGATGTGATCCATTTAGTGTTCTGCTTTGTGTAACTACAGTATCTGCAGCATTTTGTATCAGAGGGTTCTTTGCTTGGCAATGTTCATTAAGAGACTTTATGTCAAGGCACTGATGTACTCCATCTGTTTTGAGCATATTGCCAGTGTAAATCAGCTTAAAGCAAGTTTATACACCCCTCACAAAATTAGAAGAATTCTAATTTGGCACAAAACCATCAATTCTCATGTGGTCCATTTTGCAAAGCAACCTAGAAAAAAGGCGAACAGATGACTTCAGAGTGCCCATGAGTTGCCTTCTGTATGCAATTTTCTAGTAGCTGGTAGGTCAGTGGATCTACACATCTGATCTGCTAGCAAAGATGATGTTAAGGGAGTTTTATTCTTTGTCCCCAGAGATCTGTGATATCTGAACTACTGCCGTCTGTGAAGCTGAATTATATAAGCCACTATAAAAGAGAGGTTACTTGCCAAGTTTTCATATCTATAATGTCTAGTTTTTGTCCATTTACAAATCCAGTTAAATCACACTACGCCACCATACAAATAAAAACCTAGTATAAAAAATGTATCAACAAGCAAAGACTCTGAATTAAATGAAGTACGAGAATTAATCTTCTACCTTTCAACTGATAAAGTAAAAAAGGTAATTTAAACTGAGACTTAAAGCAAAGCATGAAGAAAGAAAATCCACATGAAATTGGATGCTTTCATTCATATTTACTAAAGAAACCACATAGCAGTCTAAGGAGTGCTCAGACTCTACAAAGGACACAGACTACACCTTCAACAGGTAAGGTAAAGGATTAATGTCCACTTTTAATAAAGGCTTGTTTTTAAGGTCTGTTTTTAAGAATTTATTTTTATTTTTTAAAGAATGAAGAATTATTAAAGACTAGCTAAATTACCATTGGAGTTTTGGGAACTGAAAAATGTGAACACTTTTTCTCATATCATAACATTTAAGGCCAATCAAAATGTATGTTTGTTCATCAATTCAGAAAAATGTTCACTGTGGCTTCAGAAAAATATATTGAAATAAAACATTCCTAATACAAATTTCTCTATTGGATTGGTAGATTGGGCATCTGTGGCAGAAAATGGCCCAAATCCTTCTTTCCAGATGCCTGCATGTAAACACAGGGTTTATTTTCTAAGTTAAAAGATTTTTAAGGAGGAAGATGTCCTGTCTGCCTCCAATATCTCTGGTTTATATCAGATTTACTCCAAATCCCTTTGATATATGTAAAAGTAAACTGGAAAGATGTATTATTTTATTCAAGCTGAAAATAACAGCCGTTTAAATGAAAAGAAAAAGTCGTTTAAAGCATCTGCTTTGCACAGTCAAACAGAGCAGTGGTGTATATTCTATCTTCTCCCACCCACTGCAGAGATAGAAGGCAAACATTCATTTCTCAAATCACCAGTCCACGTGGATACAAAGGGCAATACTGTAGCCTGCACTTCTAATAGCATGACCGTGCCCTGTTTTACAAAGAAGCAACTTACCTAATTTCAAGCATCTACTAATTAAAATCTCCAATATAGATTTTCCTTCAAGGAAAACCTTCATACACCCACTAAACTGCTGCTAACAGAATTCCAATTTATACTTCAAGACCAGACCACAAAGCATAATAATCTATTTTCTTTAAAAAATCCAGTTCTCTTCTCAGTCATCCTCCTTTTATAGAAGAGGTTTTATTAGATTTTTTTAAACCAATTTTGAATTATTCCTTTTTAAATTGTCCACATTTGTATATTTATTAATATGATTAACGTGATTAAGATTACTAATAACCTACAACATTCTCATCTCTGATGGAAAGAATTAACAGCAAGGCAGAGATTCAGCAAGAGACATTTTTAGTTTCCTTGTGAGACCTCAAATTGGAGTTTAAATACTACTTGAGCATTGAGCTATCTGCACTGCGATAAATTCCGTTGTAGGCAACAGACTTCATTCTTACAGTATTTTTTTTTTTCTCATATTTCTAGATTTACTTTTTCCCCCCCATTCTCATACATCGTTTTCTGTAGAACATCTTGCAAAAGACCTCAGTGGAGAGCCGCTGTTTATACCCATGTCTGAACTAAATCTAATATTCTAATAGCTTGAACAATGTTTTCATAAAGAGTCTTATGTCCATTGATACCCCATAAACAACACTGGGTCCTGTTATTAAGTTAGAACAAATCAGTATAAGCTTCTTGTCTACAGAACTATACTGACTTGCATTTGTTGTAAATTTGGCCAATCCTTTCTTTGATGATATACAAAACTGAATCCAACTGCTGAAAATCTGGAGCTGCACAAAATGCAGTGACCGTGCAGAGATTCAATGCTTCTTAAACTTATGATTGCTGTAGTTTAAACCTCTGAGTCTTAGGTCTGAAGGGTTCCCAAAGAATTCAGTGAAAACTTGGCTAAAAAACTGTCAAGCTCCACATGACTTTCTGCCAAAACGACACAGAACTTTAATACAAGGTCAATATAAAAATGTGATTCAGTGAATTTTTACCAACCTACTTGTACTCTATCCCAGTTAAAAGAGAGAGGAAGGGAAACCAAGGACACAGAAAGCATTCATGGTAACCCCACACAGCAGGGGACTGCCTGGGGAACGGAGCCCTTGGCATCAGACAAGCATGATCCGCTACGCCTGGAAATCTGAAGAAGAAAAAGGGATGGTGGTGGCTCTTCCCTGGGGCCGATACCCGAGAGGAGTAACAGGGCAGGATAGGCTGTGCTGTACCCACAGCAAAGGATTTGCATCAGAAACAGCCACCCAATGCATAGGAGATGTTAATCTTTTCCTAAAATCTGTCTATCCACTTTGTCATCTACTTGTTATTCGCTTGCTTTTTATGCTCGATTTGAAAATTTTGTCCTACTCAAAGGAAGAAACCATTTCTGGCAACAACTTGTCTTCTTACAACTCTGCAGAGACCTAAACCCACACCATCTTGTCATAGTAATGACAAAGCATAACAGTTTGATGCTGGTGGGAAGGGACAAATTCTGTCTGCAGAAATATAACTAACTGCACTATTTTCAAAGAAACTTGGTGTATTGGGTTTATGTGGCAAGGCTTTGGTAGTAGGGAGCTGCAGGGGTGGCTTCTGTGAGGAGACACGAGGAGCTGCCCCCATGTTGGACAGAGCCAGTTCCAGCTGTCTCCAAAATGGACAGCTGGCTGAAGCTGAGCCCATCAGCAACACTGGTAGCACCTCTGAGATAACATATTTAAGAAAGGGTAAAAACTGCTGCACAGGAGTTGTAAGAGAGAGGAATGTGAAAAGTGAGAGAAACGGCCCTGCAGACACCAAGGTCAGTGAAGAAAGAGCGGGAAGCAGTGCTCCAGGCGCCAGAGCAGCGTTTTCCCTGCAGCCCATGGAGAAGACCATGGTGAAGGAGGTTGCCTCCTTGCAGCCCATGGAGGACCACAGTGCAGCAGATATCCACCCTGCAGCCCATGAAGGATCCCATGCTGGAGCAGGTGGATATGCCCCCAAGGAAATTGCAGCCCCTGGAGAGCCCACACAGGAGCAGGCTCTTGGCAGGAACTGCAGCTGGTGGAGAGGAGCCCATGCAGGAGCAGGCTTTCTGGCAGGAACTGCAGCCTGTGGGGGACCCATGCCAGAGCAGTCTGTTCCCGAAGGACTGTACCCAGTGAAAAAGGACCCATGCTGAACAGTTATTGAAGAACTGCAGCCTGTGGGAAGGATCCACGTTCAAGAAGGGGAAAAGTGTGAGAAAGAAGAAGCAGAGACAAAGTGTTATGAATGGACCACAACCCCCATTCCCCATCCCACGTGCACTGCTTGGGGTTGGGGAAGGAGGAGTCAGGAGAGTCAGGAACAAAAGGAGTTAAGTTGAGCCTGGGAAGAGGGGCAGGTGGGACGTGGTTTTAGTTTTGTTTCTCACTATCCTACTGTATTTTAAATTGGTAATAAATTAAATTAATCTTCCCAAGTTGAGTCTGTTTTGCCCATGACAGTAATTGGCGAGCGATCTCCCTGTCCTTATCTCAGTGCAGAATCGTTTTAATATTATTTTCTCCTCCTGCCTTCTGAGGCTGAAGAGTGAGCGAGCAGCTTGGTAGGCACCTGGCAGCCAGCCAAGGTTAACCCACCACACTTAGACATGTATCTCAGCAAAAGCAAGACCTAGAAACACAGAGTACTAACTTGAGAAGCTGGACTTCAAGCGTCTTCTTTAGATTCATAGGAGAAACACTCAGAGGTGTTCTGGCACCTATAGCACAGATACAGCATGGAGTCTATAATATTCACCCTCGATTAGCAAGAGGCAATAGCTACACTGTGACTGTACTTAAAATACCGACACACTGTGCCTTTTAGTTGCAAAGAGTGGAATAAACATAAATTGAGCCCTATTTCCTAAGGAAAAAAAGTTCTGACTAGTCAATAAAATGGGCATATCACTAAATATACTTATTTGTTTCTAGTAAACAGTTAACTGCATTTTCTGGGAAAGAGAATGTGAATAAAACAATGACTTTTTTAAAGTGATTGAAGCTGTCCTCTTCTTTTGCAAACATAAAGCATGAGACGAAGTCGTGGCATTTGCACTTTTCCTTCACTGGCATAGCCAGTAATAACCATAGCCAGTTAATAACCATAGCCAGTCCTGTAATAACCCGTCTTGCAGGAGGAGACTACAAAAAGTATGTTTATTTTTATCAACAGGAAGATTAATACACAGTTTGATGGTTACAAGCAGATATATAGCCAGACAAAAGATTTCTGACATTTTCGGCTTTCTAATGACAGGAAAAAACCCTACAGCATATCTTGAATGCAGCTGAGATGCCCACATTTTAATTCCTGCAGTCTTTTTTCTTTAAATGATACCCTGTAAAATTTATTTGCTGAATAGCAGCTAAAACTGTATATGTCCCTGTTTTTCATCAGCATAACAAAGTATTTGGACTTCAAGCTCTTCAGGGAGAAAACACATCTCTGTGAGGTCTGTATACCTTGACATATACTACATAAATGAATAATAATCTTCTGCATTTCGTAAGAGGTAGTAGCAGATTAAAATCCCTACATTTCAGAAAAGCTCTTTTCCTGAAGAAATTCCTGTCAACAGTCAGTATGGTACTAAGTAAAAAACAAGCCTTTGGAGGTTAAAATTGTTATCTCAGGAAAACTATAGAAAGAAGAGTGACATCAGTGAAAGTAGTGCAGATTTTCAAAGGAGAAAAAAGAGCAGAACCTTGGCACAGTTTTATAAAAATACACACACACACACACATATAGTTTCTACCCCCTCATAAAATTGCATAATTTCATTCTATTCAGCAACAATGATCACAAATCTTAGCATCCTTCCTACCACATTAGTAGTAGGAAAGCAGCTCTGAGGAGGTAGTGACAGATGCATCATTAAAAATGTGAACTTGAGTGCTGGCCCCAAGTTGTCGCTGGGTTGTGGCACTGAGGTCTCCTCTAATTGGTTATGCAGCTGCATTCAGATCACTGGGAATGCATCTGCAGCAAAGCAGGTGGGGAAATCAGTCCCATCATTCCTATTTTATTCATGATGAGTCATCATCCCTGGAAGTATTTAAAAGACGTGCAGATGAGGCGCTTAGGGACATGGTTTAGTGGGCATGGTAGTGTTGGGTTGACGGTTGGACTCGATGATCTTAGAGGTCTTTTCCAACCTTAATGATTCTATGATTCTATCAGCAGTTGTTCCAAGTTGCATATTTACAGCAAAACTCTCCCTCTGCACTGACAAAACAAAACAAACCAAACCACAAAAGCAATACTCACACACACCACCACCAAGAAATCTAAAGCACTGAATCCAGTTTGGAACCTTAGTTTTATAAGTCTCTAAGAGATCATTCATGCCATGATCCTACTGCATGGATATCAGAGTTGGGGCCCCAGGTTTCCTGATTCTTCCAAGTATTGTGCGTTAACATCCTTTTCACAAACAGAAACATTAAAAAAAAAAAATTTGAACAACAATTGGCAACAATTACAAAAGAATCAGAAAAAGTCCTGTGAATGCATTTCAGATGAATTTCCAAATCAAAGTGATGGTACCAAATCAAACAAAAATAAAACCATGATGTCAGAAATCTCACAGGATTTTTTTTTTCAGGGGGTGGGGAGTGTGTTTGGTTTTGATCAGTCCCTCTTTATTCCTTAGGAACTTAAGCTTACAGTCTGCTGAAACTGCTACATGGATTACAGTTACTGTAACAACAGTTACTGACCTAGGAAATGACTGAAGAAATTGTATCATACATTAAGGTGCAAATTTTAGTGAAAGCTTACCGCACCTCATCATCTTAATGACAGGCTATACAAGTCTACATCAAGCCCCTCAAAATTTTGCTTGATACTAAACATATGCCTTAGCCATCACTACCTCCTGAACTTCAGGTAGTGATTTTTTATTCTTATATTCTTTGATTAGTCAAGACTCAGGCATACCTGATTTCCTTTATATAAAAACCACAAGACCTTCTACCACTAATAGATAGTTCCCTGGGCACATGGCCTGGAATCAAACATTTGTTTGATTGTTTTGATTTATTTACTGTTGCCTCAGTTAGATTTCAAGAATTGAGCTGCTTGTACTTCTACCGTGGGGAGATTAATATAATGACTACTTTGTTCAATCTCTTTAGTGCATCCAAAAGTCAATGCTATGCAATTAGGGCTGGGGGGGG